>NW_017099707.1:0-48616 GCF_001412225.1 Nicrophorus vespilloides
AACTTAAACAAAACGTTAGCACCATAATTTAGAGCTTTCTGGTTTTTTTGGTAGCTCCAATTATTCGATCAGTGAAGAAACTGCTCAGAAAATGAGCTTCGAAATCTAAAAATGTTAAATTCGTTAAGAAATTGCTTGTTGAAGCATTCAGGTAGTTAAAGTATTCGATTCGTCGTAAAATTATGTTTTAACATTCGTTTGTAGCCTCTAAAATATTTTATTTTCAAAGAATCCAAAATAAAATTATTTTAGTTTTGATCGACGTTAAGAAATTGATATTATTCAGTTTTTAAAATTATTTTATCGCTTATCCGTGAGATAAAACAGCAAATAACCCATTTTTATATACACAACTAATGTATTGACTTTGACAACTTAAAAACAAATATTTTGATTTTAATAAATATTCGCTAGAGGTCGCTTCTACACTACAGAAAATATATGTACTTTATTTAAATCTAAATAATCTCTATATGGTGTATACTGTTTGTTTAATTACAACAATTAATTTGATCTTTTGTGTCTTTAATGTTGTATTTTATATATATAAGTTTTCGATTTATTCTGAAACGCCATCTTATGAGAATTGTCATTGATACGAATATACGCTAGAGGTCGTCGCATAATATACGGCCATCTTGATTGTACGATTCGATGATGCACGAGTGAAGGATCATCAAACGATTCGGGTATCCGAAGCTTCGTAGCATTCGTGGTTATGTCACATTTGGGATGCTTGTAGTAAATTTTCAACTGTTTACTTGTTTAACACGCCATAATCCCAAACTGTGAAGACGTATAAGGTTACAATAAGCGTATAACTTAACGATTTATTTTTATTTAACTCACAAATATATCATATTTGTTTAGAAAACAATAAAATTACATTTCTAAGGATAATAAAAATTAGTAAATTAATTACATTACTAATTCTAATAAGACAACTATTATAAGTATAATGAAATAAATTAAAGGAAAACATTTATTACATAATATTATTAAAATTTACACATTTTCTTCATAATTTATATTGAAAAATATTATAAGATACTTAGAAAAGAAAATTCTACTAAAAGTTCTGAAACGCCAGCTTATGAGAATTGTCATTGATACAAATATACGCTAGAGGTCGTCGCATAATATACGGCCATCTTGAACGAACGCTTCGATGATGCACGAGTGCAAGATCGTCAAACGATTCGAGTATCCGAAGCTTCAAGGTTATGTGATATTTGGGTTGCCTATTGAAAACTTGTAATTCTTATTTAATCTATTATGTACAATGTACATGTCTTTTAGTTTGAAATTACTAAATAATAATATTTTTTTATTACAAAATAGTTATTAAGTTTTTTAGAATTCAAAGATATTGACATCACAGTAACTTATAAATGGTACAAAATAATGTAAATAAGACAGAAAGACATATGGTCAATATATATTTAGTTTGTTTGCAAAAACTGATGCAATAAACATTATTATTTTTATTTATTTAATGTAAATAATAATATTATAGTGATAGTTTATTATCACAAAAATATTTCTATTGCATTAATTTTAACTATTATGTATGTTTTTATAATATAAATTATGTATCTGAAAGTAAAAAATCTCTTATACACATACCTTAAGACTTCTGTAGTTTATTGTATATTTATTATAATCTATAGAAATTCATATAAAATCTTATTTTATATCATTAATAAAAAAAATATGTGCAAAATATAAATACATTGAACATATTTTTCTAAATTGAGCAAAATATCGAAGGAAATGTATAAAAAGATACGAAAGCTACGAATAATTAGAAAATTAAAAAAGAACTACTCATTGAAATTGTTTTTCTATTTATTTTTTTTTCTAATTTTTCTCATTGTCAATTATGATAAGATAGAAAAGTGGCCATGATTTAAATTTACATTGATTTGGAAACAAATACATAAATATAAAATACGAAAGCTACGAATAATTAGAAAATTTAAAAAAAAACAACTCATTGAAATTGTTTAAGCTTTCATAAAAACAAGCTTTTCTTAGTTATATGAATAGGAATTAACAATTAAAAATAACTTTTACAGTGAACAATATTTTGAAGTTACTTTTATAAATGAAATAACCAAATAACTTTAGTGTTTCAATTTAGAGCTTTAATTGGTAGCTCAATTAATTGATTAGTGAAGAGAAGCAGTGAAAATAATCTGCAGAGTTTTAAAATATAATATATTAAATTTGTTAACAATCTGCTGTGTTTACTTATTTAAAATATTCGATTTCTAAAGAATGAGTTGTAAAAATATGCTAAAACTTTCGTTTTAGGTATCTAAAATATTTTATTTTCGATATAAAATTATTTTAGTTGTGATCCACGTTAAGAAAAATACATAATTTCCAGTTTTAAAAATATTTTATCGCTTTTTCTACAATAAATATCTCCTTTTATTGAGATAAATATTGACCTAGACTTATTGTAAATGTTCTTTATTTTGATAAATATTTGGTAGAGGTCGCTTTTGTAGTATATAAAATATTAATGTTTTATTTTAATCTAAATAATCTGTATAAAATAAGTAATATGATTGTTGCTTTAATATTTTTCTTGATATTTTCGTCTAAAATATTAGAGAAAATAACGTGTGTTCTTCTTCTTCCAATAATAAACTTTCGTCTGGAAACTCCTTCACATTTGACGGTAGGATTATTTATTATCTAAACTATTAAGCAAAATGGTGGGTATCAGGTCGAAACCTCTGCAAAACCAGTAGTTTGAGGGAGAAAATTTCTATCCTCGACCTGAATCACAAGATGTCTCGACAGTATTTATGTAGCCTAAATCAGGGGACCAAAGACGTTGTGTGTTTGTGTGGTGGCGTGCCCTCGCAAATCTGGAAATCGAGTGGCGCCTCCTATAGTACTGCCGATGGAACCTTACACCAAAACAAAGCTACACAACCTCATTACGATGTATTTTTGCATATTATTCAAGATATAACCAATACTTACGATACAATACTTACATTTAATAAATTAATAACTGTACCTTACATAACACAAATATCAATCTACATTATCCATCCGAGGTCTCTCCTAACACCTTTGTACTGAATCGCGGAGACCCCGATTCGAAAGTTATTATTTAGTGTAGACATCTCACATGTTTTTTCCCCTGACCACAGTAACTTAGGCCAGTTTAGATAAATCTTCAATTAATAAAAACAGTGGCTGGCGAAATTGTACAAGATGTGTAAGCCAATTGAAATGAAGTGAAGTGTGGAGAGAAAAAGAAGTAACTTTAATACTTGCAAAACTTCTATTACAGTAAAATTAAGTTTTTGTGCAATTAAAGAAGAATTTCTTCTTATTTCAGCAAATTTAAGAAATTTATCAAAATAGAATGGTTTCATTAAAATTAGGAAGATTGAGTTAGTAGCCATACAAATTATATAGGAATTTGAATGTTAAAACCTTCTTTCTGGTTTGGTATGTATCAGCATTAAGAATTGCAAATCACATCTATATAGAATTCAATTTTATCTTATTGGAATGATTAATGTATATAGCTAATTTGGTTGCCTGGGTTATATTAAAGAACGTCAAAGCTGGCGATGGTATCTGCCTGTATTTACTAGTTTGTTGTGTTTTAGTTGGTTAAGTTACGTGCTCTTCGGTCATGTTCATCAATTTACCATGGTCTCAATGGTACTTGATGCTGTTCATCGTATTCACAGCCGTTGCAGGTGACTACTTGGTATCGCGTTCTAGGTTGCAGATGATCAAAGCATTTTTCGACAATATAACCCACGCAATTATCGGTGCGCTCTCTTGGTACACCGTTTGCTCCCAATACAAAAACAGAAGCAGCACAAGCACCCTGTGCGAGGTTCTCATGTGCACATTCGCTTCATCCGTCGTGGACATCGACCACTTTCTAGCTGCCGGATCACTAAGTTTATCTGTGAGTTTGACTTCGTATGAGAAAGTTGCCTATACAAACTTAATAACCATTTTTTTTTGCAGGCTGCTACCAATTTAGAGAATAGACCTATCTTTCACTGCAGCACCATTCCAATAGTATCCACCATAGTGGGTCTCTGTATAAGCAAATATTTCAACCTTCCTGTCTTCGAGAAAGCCGTCTTCATCTTCTTCACAGCGCTGGCAACCCACCATACAAGAGACGCAAATCGCAGAGGATATTGGGTACCCCCGTTCGGAAGCACCAAGCCACTTCCTTATACCCTCTACATCATCATCACCTTAGCTATACCATATTTCGTCAGTGGCCTCATGAAATTCTCCAACGTGCAAAAACAATACAAATACACCACTATCATAGTATAAAATTTCCTAATTTTCTTTTAATCTCACCTATCAGTAATATCGATGTACCAGTAATCAGACGAGATTAACATTGTATAGGGGGGAAATAGTCTGATAAGATTCATTTAGTTTTCGAGTGCGAGAGCGGTCGTAACAGTCGTTTGCAAAAAAAAACTCTTTTACTTTACATTTTCATAGTTGTTGTTTTATTTCGTACATTACTTTGGGATTAACTATGTCGGTAAGTCAAAAACTACTTCGATCCACTTGATCGTCAATGTCAAAGTTGACGTCGAAATTGTCGGAGAAACGCAGTCATGGTGTTTTTTTGGTATTCGAATTCGCTTTCACGATGGGCCCGGTGATGTTCTATAGGAGGAAACGCACCGAAGGCGTTCCCATTTCAGATCCACAAATACCATTTGTCCCGCAGCAGGAACACGTAAACAAATCGAATAACATGTTTAACTCATTATTATGCATAATACAATTAGATAATTAGAGGATTTGTATTGTAACCAATATCATCAACTAACTTAGAAGTAATTAAATATTAAGTCATCCAATTTCCAAGTAATCAGTTGATATCGTGTTTGCACAATTTAATATTAGAGATCTATCAATACCTTTGTTTTTTTTCAATTTACCTAGGAAAGCATTTGAAATCTAAAGCGGGAGATTTGCAAAAGTATTTTATTTTTCTCATTGTCAATTATGATAAGATAGAAAACTCGTCATGATTTAAATTTACAAAAAAAACTATCATTGTCACATTCATTGCAAAATACCTTTGTTTTATGATTTGATTTGGAAACAAAAACATAAATATAAAGTAAACTATAGTTATTTAATTTTATGAACGTTTTTGGTAATTTAATCTATTTACTTTATAGACAAAATTAGTGTAGATTTTAATTATAAAAATTGCTTGTATATATGTATTTAATTAAGTTCTTCACACAAATGAAGATGCTTTTTTTTATTAGAATGTTAAAGCTGGTAATATTTACATTTTATTTAGTATGTAAGTGAAGGAAATATTGTATATGTTGAAGATACTTTAAGATGCTTTTGATAGCATCAAAAAACGTGTTTCTATCTCATATTTTAAATATTTCTAAGTAAATATGTACACTTATATATGTAAATCGCGATAGGTAGAAAAAAAATAATGTCTCGAATATAGATAAATAAATTAATATAGACGAGGAATCGACGAACCGGGGTAAATTACCCTAAAATGGGTTAAATGTTTATATTTATATATAATATTGGAATTCAAAACTCCTCATCACCTATGTATCCGTAAAATATATTAGAATTGAGGTAACTTATCATACTTAGTTGAGTAAATATGCTTTGAAAATTGTTACAGATCTATAATTTTTGGATTTGTATTTTGCAATTTATACTGAGAATTGTTATTTTTAGTTGAAATCTTAGTTTATCGGTGAATAATTATAAAAATATGTGGTTGTGACGAAACGAGTGAACGCGTGTTTAATGTTCTATGAAGCTCCGACAATCTGCTCATAATCTTTCCGATAAAACTACGATGAGGACGGCTTAAATGAAAGCCGCATTTTTATTATCTTGCAATTATTATTGCGATCTATAAAGCCCTATTTTTCATCGGATGAGTAATGTGTATTTCGTTGTTTGTTGCGACAGACTATCGGTCAGATCCAGGATGAGCTGTACATCGTAGCAGGCGTCCTCGGAGCCATATGTTTCGTCTTGCTGATAATGATAGTAATTGCTCTAATATGGACCTACAGGTTGCGTGTTACCGTGGAGAAACTGAAGGAACGGCTGATAGCGAGGGCTTACAGGAACGCAGGGTAAGGACCCCATTAATGTTTGGTATCATCCATTTGGTTTATGTTGCTCTCCTCTCCAGCTATAGGAGGCCCTACTATTAATGATACTTCCCATACTGCTACATCGTGTATGTCTTTGATTCGTATTAAATTGTTCATCAAGTGTGTGTGCGTTTCATTTCTGTCGTTATTGTCAAATATACTTGTTGATGTAATTGTTGGGAGAATAAACGTGGATCTCAGTCCGCAGTCTGTGGAGGATTTTGAAAATCCAAGAAGGTTGCCTCGCTTCGATAGCCAACCGCCATTGAAAAAGTTCGTTCCTCCACCGCCGATGCAGCAACAGCAACAGCAGCAGAACCAGCATCAGCATCAGAACGACTGGGGTAACGGCGGTCACGTCAACAAAGGCATGAACCCATTAAGCAACAGCCACGAACACAGGGGATTCCCCGGGTAAATATCCACCAAATACTCATCATTCAATTTATCTATAAATTTTCATTTTTTCAGTGATTCCCGTTACCCATCTCGTCCCCGAAACTTGGGATACTAAAACCGTACTTAAGAGCAACATGTATTATTTAAACAGATAAACTATAATAATAAGTTTCAAAAGAAAACATACAAGTAATTGCACTGAACAACTTGAAGACATGATCGTTGTTATTCATACTTTTTTTTTGTTGAGCGCTAATGACTTAGACCCTAAACTTTAGGGTGCTGTTAGCGATTTTTTTTTATGCCAAAGGGCGGAGGAAAGATCGTGCATTGTTATATCCTTTTTGTTATCCCTTCAGATTGTTTTTTGTCTTGTTCGTTCCAACTTTTAGTCGACTAAACTAAACCAATTAGATCTAGACGTGCGTTGCCGAAAATAACGCCCTTATGAACGGAGAGTGACAAAAAAAAACAGGGGGTTGGAAATATGTTTTTTTTTATGTGATTACAATTCGACTTTCTGTATTCGCAATCGATTTTAATTTGTTACTATTTAACTGATGATTCTTGACGTCAAAACTTAATTAACTATTGAATAATTCTTTAAAAAATAATACTGGCGATATTTATTAAGACTCATTCAGACTGGTTCTTCAATTTAAAAGAAACAATTGCACTTATTTCATTACTTATGTGTATGAGAAAGAAGCTAATAGAAGAACTTTGATATCTTAAAATTGAAGTCGTATTGCAATGAATACTTAAATAAAAAAAAAATGAATCAAATCAATAAACTTATTTGATAATTTTCTTAAAATTTAAGTTAACGAAAGTCATTTTCAACATGTTGTCTCTTTCAAAAGTAATTTCATAGAAATAATAGTAATTTTCTTTTAAATAAACTTAAGAGAGTAAATGTTTATATAGTTTGGTGGCAAAGAATCATTGAACATTAACGAATTTATTCTTTAATAATATACTTACCATTTTTCACTTTTCTAATTAATTTTACCTTCTTTGTATAATTGTAATTTGAGCACAAGTAAATTAATCTAATTGTATTGGGAAGAAAACGTTAGATTACATTTATAATTGAAAGATCATTGATTTCGATGTAGCGAAAATTGTTTTCAAAATTCCATTATATTAGTTAATATATAAGTATGAAAGTATTATAGTGGAGTGAATTGTATATTATTATCATGATAATAATTAATTAAATTTATAAAATTATTATCACTTCTAGAGATGAAGTGTATTATGTAAAAAGTAGTTAAGTAAATTAAATTTGATAAGTCATTTATTAATGATAATTCTATCAAACCTGAGAGCTACAACGTTTTAAGTGCAAGCTAATCACACGAATGCGCAACTATTAACCGAGATTAGTTGAGACGACCGGGGCTCAAGTGAAATTTGAATCTTTTAGCATGACAAAGGAGGTAACAGGATCGTCCGCATTATCCAAAACCGGAAGCAAATTGAATGGGTTCGTACCGGTTTATACACTTAATATCGAGGGCGCTGAATAGCGATGTTGATGATAATGATGAAAAAACAACAGCAGCAGCGTTGTTTTTTCTCTCTTCATTCCTATCTTTTTTTTTGCTTCTCTAATTTTTTATTTGGGCGAGGGTTGATGCGATGCGAGGGCGAGTGAATTAAATACATGTGTAGCCTTTTGTCGTCGAAAGTGTCCTCTCGAGATGAAAAGCTTTGGCAAACCTAAAGTGTAATTGGTATAAAATCTTTATACAAACATATCAGATGGTCGGGGTTGTAAAACTGAAGCGCGGGTGTGCCGTTACCTTGGATACGTAGGACGAAGGGCTGCTGCCGCTTTGTCCACCCTCTCTCTCTCTCTCTCTTCACACCCCCGCTTTATCAGCCAGCACCCGCGCAGCCGACGCCACCCCAACGAAAACGTCTAGAACGAGAGTTATCTGCTGTATAATAATACATAATTAGAAAGTCGTAGTTATGTATCGGCGTGATAACTTCGTGCGATTAGCTTAGTTTACACTTCAAGCAATTGTTAGTAGATTTCAATGAGAACGGATTTAACCAGATGAAATCAATTTATATCTGTTATTTGTATTTGGTAATTTTATACATCATAATTTTAATATAATCAGGTAACAAGTATCAAAATTGCAAATAAAAAATATATTTCAATCATTAGTCAAAAAGTTAATCAATTCTCTCTAGAAAAGAAATACCTATCATATTTTGATACATAACTAGTTTCCTGAGTATATATTTTGTTTACCCGTTGCCCATACAATAACCTAACATAATCTAACCTTATTTTTCATCATTCATCATTATGTTCAATTAAAATACATTTCACGTGAAGTTCCAACGTGAAAATTTTTGATTTACGCATATCTAGTTATAGATTTCCTATAGTTTCGTTAGTCAAAAGGTTAATAATGTTTAAAATCAATTCTCCTGAGAAAGGAAAAACCTATCCCAAATAAGTTTATCATATTTTGATTGACTAGTTACAAATTTCCTATAATTACCCAATTTTCATTATTTATTGTGACTGTCAAAAGATCTAAGCTTACTTGTTTGTTTTTCAAATGTTTCACATAAATATGAAACCATTAATCAAAATTAAATTTTGTATTAGATGAGAAGACTCAAATTGATTTATGCAGAATCAGTTCTGAGGTTTTTAAGTAATTTTAAAGTACGAAGTAAAATTACTTACCATGGTAACAGCTTCGAATGCAAAATAAATAAGTAAAATGTGTATGTTTAAAAAATAACAGCAACTATTTTATTGATTAAAACTCTCTTCGTTTCTTCTTATTATTAATATTTTTTGCTTTTTACTTTTCATATTTGTTTCTCTCTTTCTCTCATCCTTGAGTCGTGATATCATTATCATCATTACTGATGATGGATTCATAATTTCGTTTCCCATTCATCTCGAAAACGTCCAACTTACATGCTAGATTATAAATAACTTGCACTCCTCCTCTCCACGGTCTAACTAAGTTAATATGTACAAAATATGTTATTCACAGTCTCAAATTATTGTCGTAGCTACAATTCAAAACATGAGAAAATAATGTAGTTTCTTAACATTAAGAATTATAATAATAAAAATATATATATGTATATGTATATATATGTATAATAAATATGGCACCGTCACTCGGGTTTATTTTATTTGCTTCCTCTTCATGTGGAATTACTCGTTCTCGATCAACGGAAGCCCAAAGAGCTTTATCACCCGTCCGTCTCTATGTACAATAATTTACAGACTTAATTTCGGTTAATGCTAGTGCACGTAACCGTTCGGCAAGTACTGCTGCGGTTCGACGATGACGCTTGTGTAGCTCGCGGCTGGAATTTGACGCATCTGTGAGAATTCGTTGTAGAAGTTTTGACCACCTGCAGGAGGGTTAGCACCGCCGCCACCACCGAATCCGAAGTTATTTTGTGTCTGGTGGAGAGGATCTTCCGCGCAGTAGGGATTCCCTAGGAGTTGTTCACTTTCGGGGCTGCTGCTGCTATTCGAGCTGGCGCTATACGGCCTTTGATGCTGCTGTTGATGTTGCTGGTGCTGCTGGTTGTGGTGATGGTGATGATGGTGGTGGCTGTTCCCAATCGGATTCATGGTCATCTCCGAGTCAGAGTATGGGTAATAGATTTCCTGCTGATGCTGGTGCTGATAATGGTAGTCGTCCGAGTAGTTGATGAACTGGTAGTCTTGAGGTTGATACGCCATCGGCGCTCCGCCACCGTTCGAATCACTAAACTCGTCGTCAGGAATGGAAGAGCCTGGAGGCGTTATTATAGCCGGATGCACGTTGTTGGTTCTCTGATACTTCGGTGGATTCGCCTTAGGAGAAATCGGCTTCTCCTCGGTGGGCGAACTCTCCTCCTCCCTAGGCACTCCCTGCGTGCTATTCAGGAGCAGTTGCTTAAACTCGACTTCCCTAAAGAAATCAAATTCAATCAAATAAAATATTCCATTTAACTAACATTAATAGTTGTAACTTACGTTAGAACAAAGTTCACTGAGACTATGCAGTGCGGCCTGGAACTCCTCGAGTTGTGCACTATCGTCGCGTAACTCTGCAACCAAACCCAGCCTCCTCCTTTCGCGAAGAATCTATAATACTTGGTGGTCACCTGTCCCTTGAACAACACTAACACAATTAGTTAGATAACTCGAATCTCATCATTTTGCTTCTAAGAACTCACGTTGTTGATGAGCGAATCTTAACACTGGAGCGTCTGCGGGTGGAACGTACTGGTAAAGGGTTTTCTCGATGAGATCTTGAGGCTCGTGACCCGTCAATTGCGCAACTCTATTAATTAAAAAAGAAGTACATTTAGCAAAATAATCGAAACGTTAAATGGAAATCAAGCACTTACCTAGCGTCTAAAAAGATTAGCTTCATGTCCAAACTAGCTCGAAACATGAACATGTTTCTGTGCAGCTTGATTTCCGTGATGGCGCTAGGAGGCAGCGAATGTCCGACGGCGACGAGGCCCATGTTCTGGTAGAAATTCTCGTACGGAGAAGTCTGTTTGACTTTCAAATATCCGGAGCAGTGGATGACCTGTGAAGATGATGATTGGCTTTAGACTACGATTCCCACTGCACCAACAACACGATTTGCATGTGTGCTCTATGCACGTGCATGTAATTCGCCCAATTATTATTCCTTTGTGCTGCAAAGTGCGAGCCACTCTCGCAACAACTCTCACCCCGTCTTATTCACATACACACATCATCAATTCGCATCGTCCTAACTAGCTCTACATGAAAATTCATGAATTTTCCTCTTGCGGTTTTTCTCGAACGGAACTTTTCCTTCTGCCCGGTCACGCAAAGTTTTGCATTTCAAAAAAAAAAACAAAACTTAACAAGAGAACCGAGCATGTTTCCACTTCGTGAATGTAACTTGTTCATTACGCATAAACATGTGTATGTTTATTAATACACAGCAAAGTCATGAAAGAGAATATTTCCATAATGTTTTTTTTTTCTTCTTTTTTTCTTTCAAAATTCAAAGGAGAAATGCATTTAATTCTTACCATAGAAAACTAGCCTTAATGCAATCAGCGCAATAAAAAAAACGTCAGGCAGACCATAAAAGGTAGTAAAGTTGAACGTGAAAGTGAAATGAACGCATTTGCCGGGGTTGTTAAATTTGATGTTGCGGATAATGTCACGTTCGAAAACCTGCCTTAACGTGATTAAAATAGCAATAGATTTTTAGTAGATTCGGCAAAAACAAATTGAATGTCTTGTTAGTTAAACGAATAGTTCCATTTCTTCACTTTAATTTCTTTATTTAATAATAATAGTCGGATTTCATTATCTTTGATTTAAAAAAAACTATACAAAATTGAAGTCAAATTAAATAAAAAATTTATTGAATTATTTATACATATTTACGTTTTAGCATTTTACTAATTACATTAGTAGCAAAAAAAAACTTAATTACTTGATTACATTTCATGAATACGTTTTTAAAACAATTTTAATTACTTATTTTTTTTAAACTTTTTTGTTTGATATTGAAATTTATTTATAGCATTATTTTTTTAATTGTTGATGATTCTAAATTAAATATCAAATTTAGAAAAATGCAAATAATTACGTACTTATTACTAATTGTAAAATATACTAATTGTTTAATATTGATTATTTTATAACATTTTTTTATAATTGTTTATAAATAATTACATACTGAATACAAATTTTATGAGCTTATTTGAATTTCTTTCTTTCTAAAAGAATTTACGACAATTGATAAATGATCTATTTAACTTTTTCCTTTAAATACCAATTTGTTGTCTATTAAATGTTTCTTACCTTGTAACCACCATTCGTAAGTCCTGCGTTCCTCTTGGCTAGAACGCATTTCATGCGTATGAAGAAAGCTCGGTAATCTTCGAAGTCTTTGTGCGGTCCAGAAGCCGAGGTACTACTCGGACTCAGGACTGCGTTCATCTCTTCATGATCTGCTGGATGGATGTATTCGTAGATGCTATTTCCGGTGAGTTCGACCTGCGCACAAATAAAATATTCAAATTAGAACAAAGAGTCATAATTTTAACAGTGAATTAGTATATTTGCAACGATTTATTATGCAAGAAGAAATAGATATTTCGAATAAGAAAGTAAGTGATTGAAATTCTTGTTTTAATTATGAAAATATAAGATGCAAAAAAAAAATTTTTTATATCAAAATTCTATTACTTCATTTCTTTATTCCAATTGGAATTTATTAGCTTTTTTTTTTACAAATTTTAATGATGAAGAAAAATGTAAAAGTTTACAAATGTAATCTAAAATTTGGGGTTGAAATAGTTAAGAATTAATAGTAATGTTATGCTTCTAGTTGTATTTTGTAATGAACCTAGATGGATGTAAGCATTACCTGAGAGAGTCCTAGATGGACGGAAGCTGTCTCCGAGATATACATGATCTTGCCGTCTGGTGCGACGACGAAGATGAAACCATCTAAGGTCTGCAGAAGGTACGATCCGAGCTCCTTGATCGGATACTCCCTGGGATTGTTGCTCTGCTGAGGAGCACCCCACGCATCTCCCAAACCTGAACACAAAACTATAGGAATTAAGAAAAACTATGTTCCATGGAGGTTGCATGTAATCTAATTACCATCTGGGAAGACCTGCCTCATCTTCAGATAAGACGTGGTCAACCTGATGACTGAAGCCTTGTCCAGTTGAGAAGTGATGGCGGCCGGAAGTGGAAGAAGTTTCGCCAGCTCCGTGAACTCGGTGTTCTCCTTCTCGCGCCTCGACCTCGCCGCGTTCTTGCTCTTTTCCTTCATCTCGACCTGCTGTTGAACGCTCAAAGGTTCTGCAAAACAAACGAACGACAAGTTAATCAAATGCAAATCGGACGCCCCTTTTCGCAGTTTCAAGTGCGCTCCCGAAGAGCGACCTCCGGATTTTAATTAATTTATGCACCGGCACACAATCTGCGCACTCACTTTGCTTCTTGCTGCTGCTACCAGGCGACTCTTTCTTTACATATTTCATAATCAATTAGTGTGAGTACGCTGACAATGACGACAACGATGATGATGACGACGATGACTACTACGAAGAGGAGGAGTAAGACTGTGGAAGAAATTGGCGAAGAACGTTTACACTTGCTTTCCTTCCACCTGCGACGGACTGATAGTGTAGTCCGTTCACCGTTGGACTAACTTTATCCACAAACGTGTCTTTTAACTAGTAGACCTACCCCTGGCCTCAGGTGAATATCGGGGCTGTACCTGCTACTCGATTCTTTCACCCCGCACAATGAAAACTCAGGTGGATGAACGTTATTGGTCGAGCTACAAGGTGCAAAACTTGAAAACAGGTGAAACACGCCCATGGACACCCCACAATTCATGGTTGGCTCAACGCAATAATCAGATCATTCTGTGGAACGAAAAAATGGAATCCAATACTATCAATGAATTCATTCATAAATGTATATAATACTATACTATAGATTAAAGAAAATACAATCGAACTTCAGTATATCATTAACATAAACTTTATATTTATGATAATAATATGAACATATATAAATAAATTCTTTTACAAATAATTCAAAATCTTATTTTTTCATTACAGATTTTTTTTTATAAAATTAATAAATAATTCTTCAAAATCAGATGTTTAGAAACATTTCTAACTGATTGTAAACAAAAAATGGGTTTTATGTTTAAAACTTTACGACTTATACATGACTTACATCAGCTTTAATGAGATAAATATAGTTAGTATTTCTTTAAACCTTTCAAAACATTTGTTGAAAATATCATTGAAGAGAGATATTTCATAAGTTTGCAGAATTCCAAGCAAATTATAGAGAAATTAATGAAAATACAAAAATCGGTAATTTCATATTTATCCAAGAAATAAAAATAACTTAATGTAAAAAATTAAGTATATCCAGACATTAATTTCATTAATCATTAGTTTAAGAAAAATATTTGACTTTTACATAATTCAAATCAATCCTAAAACAAACAAAAAATTAAGATAAACAAAACTAAACGTTTGTTTTATAGAAAATAGACGAGATAGGTTTTAGGGTAAATCTGGCCATTAATTAAATTAATCCTTAGTTTTCCAAACAATGTGATTTCAGCATGATTTACACCCATTTTCAAGCAAGAAAAACAAGAAAAATTGAAAACACGTTTCCTAATCCTGAAACCCATAAATCACTGTGAGCACTCACAAACGTTCACCCATGTTACATTAATTCAAAGAACTAAATTAGAGCTTTATTTCCATTTTTTAATGAAAGAGTATTTATGGATTTGATAGTATAAAAAATATGAAATTAGAAAAAAAAATCCAAACATTTTTAAACTGCAAATGTTAAAAAAAAATTAATTATTTGTAGTTAAATAGAATCAAAATGAATGCGAAATGTAATTACTGCGGATATAAATTAAGCAGAAATTACGTTCACCACGTAATTTCATAGTTTATAAATAGAGATTACCGTTAATGCGCAAATAACATAATGCGTCTATTATTACTGAATACAAGAAGAAACCTCATAATAAAGTGAATAATGTATTGATCGTAAATGAAATGAGCTGAAAGGAATAATAAAGTTTAGGAGCGATTAAATCCACGATCAATCGCATTTCTGATTAGAGCCATCACGAAGTGTTCATTAGAAACTTCAAAGCAATGTAATTATGATTGTAACGTAATTAATACTGTTATACAATCCAACATAAATGTCCGCATTAATTCGATATTGGAATAATATTGAATTATTATCGTCTTTTCACTTTTCAACCATAAAAATTAGTATTTTTTGTTGTAAAAATTTTCAACTTAAATTATAAACAATGGTAGAAACAACTTTTTTTTGTTAGAAAATAACATATTGACAGTTCTTGAAGTTTGGAAAAATGCATGATATTTAGTAATAAACTTATATAATCAATTGCAAAACAAGTTTGTATTGTGTATGTATTATGTGTTACTTTACTTGTTATTTGACAAGTATCATCTAATCTTAGTCTCAGACCGATGACAGTTCACTAATGACAGTTAACTACTTAATTGACAGTTTGCCAATGCAATTGCACTAATGACAGTTGACAGATGTTACAAAAATCAATCAGTTAACAATTATACATAACAATTTTCATCAAACTAATTTTGAAATAAATTTGAAACAAAAACTCAATGTTTTTTCAGATTTGTATTCAATTATAAAATAAAACCAGTATAAATAAATAAAAACAGTATAAGAAAAACTTACACCTTATAAATTTTATCATGAAATACATTCAAATGCATTTTGTAATGTTTATTAGCTTTCTTAATAAATTTCTTATTTTTTTCTCTTTTTTTTATGAATATCTGAAATTATTTGATTTCAAAATAAAAGTAAAAAGTAAAAATTACAAAATAAAGTGATTTAAAGTTGATTTTTTTAAATACTATTAATAAAAATAGTGAAATTGTTAAACGTTGATTCGTTTCGCATTTATGTATATTTGCAATCAAATTATCACAATGCGAAACAACTGTAATTAATGCTAATAATAATAATTATTCGCTAATAACAAACTTCCGTTGTTAACCATCAATCATCAAAGAAACACAAAAAAAATGCTTGCATAAAATCTGTACGTTTTCCCACGACCAGTGTAAACACGGTAGTTAGTTTACAAAGAACATTTATGGCTTATTGTTATTGCTGCAGTCATCGGAGTTCGTGCATCCCTTCCGGAGGGGGTGGCTATTTAGCACCTCAGTACTATCGTCGGACTTATTTTTTTTTTCAGCAAACGAGAACTGTGAGGGATTCGGTATCCGACGGACGGACGCTTCGTGACCGACCGTGCCAGTCATTATTTCCAGATGTGGAAGAAAATGTCCCTTCGAACTTTCCAACACATTTTTTTTTTTCGCCCCGATATCACGTTCGATCACCTCAATCATAAATGCACCGCCATAAAGAGCACAATAAATTCCCAGGAAAAACGAGAAAACAACACGCAAAAATCATTTTTTTTTCTTCTTCTCTTCTTCATCAATAATAAACCCTGCTTAACAGACATATTTAATATTCATTTTTAGAATTTTGAAAAACACATTTCTACTTAAACACCAATAAAAACACATCTTTATCTAAATGAAATGTCTGTAAGTAATAGTATTAGTAGTAACTTCTATGACCACAGTTAATAAGTATTTATATAAAGTGTATCAAATTATATAACAATATTGACAGTTCATATGACAGTTGACACCTAACTATTAACAATATTATATAATGATAATAATCGACAAACGACAGCAGAACGACAGTTCAGTAATGACAATTTACTTATAATAATTCAATACGAAGAAGAATCTATTGCATTTTGGAGGTCGATAAGCACCGAAATAGTGCAAAAATAAGGCTATCATTATTATTAAAAAGATAATAATAGTAACATTAACTTCAACATTCATTAAATAATATGTAGAACTTCAATAAATAAGATATAAAATAAGTAAATGCTTAATATTTTTTTTTGAAATTTATAACACAAGTTTGGATATAAAAATATAAGGTGGCAATCGCAAGCCCGACAGCCGAAATACCATTAATCAAAATCCCGACAACCATAATCCCGACTATATCAAAATTTTTAAATTATTCCGGAGCGTAATCACTTTAAAATTATTGTTATTAATAAAAAAAAATATAGCACAAGGTGACTACGCTCCGAAATAATTAGAAATGTTATTGTAGAAATTTTCGATATAGTCCGGATTTTGATACAGTCGGGATTATGGTTGTCGAAATTTTTATATAGTCGGGATTTCAAACGTCGGTATTTCGATAGACGGTATTTCGGTTGTCGCGCTTGCAATACAGACCCAAAAATGTATGATATTTGCGGATTATAGGAGTGAAACAAGCTTTGATATATTATCTGATACTCAACTAGTTACTGTAATCTTACTCTAAAGATCTAGCATACCAATGACAGTTGACACGTAACCAATGATATTACTTTAATAGCAGTTAACAATTGACAATTAACTAATGACAGTTGACAGATGTAACAATTATAAATTTATAAAATTATAAATTGAATCAAATATAAAAATTAAGATGATTGCAAAAGCAAATTATTTCTCAGAATAAATGAAATAGAAGTTTTAATTAATTAATTTACTAAATAAACGCGCTTTAGAATAAAAGTTTTCCAAACTTACATGACTTCTGCCTGATTTAAACAAGTCACGAAAGGCTAAAATAAAACGTTTGACAGTAAAGATTTTTTTTGTAAATTATAAACGGTATTTTGTTTGAGCAATTTGTTTGATTATTCGGTTAAAAATAGGTGATTAAGTATAGCGCATATGGGAAATCTGGCCAAGGACTGTTAGAATACAATAACACCGGGACAAAGAAGTTACAATGTAACAGAAACGAGATTAAGTCCAAGTTTTTTTTCTTGTGTAGTTTTGCTTCTGACGCGTTTGTCGCTCGTTACAAAGTTGTAATCTCGATCACCGGTTAAAATATACAAGGCGTGGATGGATGGATAGATGTCGAAACGAGAATTGTACAGATGTTGTGTTTGTGGTGTATTGGAGTAAGAGGGAAGGTGATTTGCGATTCGTTCGTTTCGTACGTGTCAATTGAAGGATTAACACTGGACGAGATTGTAACACTTTGTCGTTATCGCAGCCACAATATTATGCTTAACGTTCAAAAACACGCGCCAACCAAGCCGCACTTTCATCGCGAATTACGGACCTGTTTCTTTTCTTTCTTCTTCTTAACTAATAGTTGATAATAAACCACACGTATATAAAATGTGTATTTAAATAATGGACATGGTTTTTGCAATATTGGTACAAAAGATATTTACAAAACCGTCAACTGTTAAAGCAAAATAAGAAACTATAAAAGTCTCATTTATGTACTTTTTAATGACACTTGACAGTTAATCGATGATATTTTACTAATGACAGTTGACAATTGAATGACAGTTGACAGATGTTATAAAAATAAAATTAGTTAACAATTATACATAATACTAATAATAACATTTATAAAATTATAAGTAATTAAATAAATTTTGATAATTACATAACCAGAACATTATTTAACCAAATAATTGTAACATAAGGTAAATTTTAAAGTTAAAATTCGTACCTCTAGATTTTTATTGAACAAAACAAAAACATGCAAAATTGCTTATTTTCATATATAGGAAGAGATTACAGGCTACGTGATTTTTGCAAAGAAATTTATGAAATAAGACATGGTAATTAAGAATAGTCCGTATATAATGAGATATTTACCAGTAAATTGTCAAGTATCATTTGTAATCTTAATCTTGTTTAGAAAAAAAGCGATAATAGTTTATCAATGTTCATTGTCATCGGTAAGCTGGTAAAATGTCATTGCCAAATTTTACCAGCTTATGAATTAAGTGATGACAGTTGACTGATAATTACTGTTATTAAACAATTATTTTTTTCTAAGTTACAAATAGTAACTCGAAATAATGCATCTTTTTGGTAATAATAATTTAATGAAAAATAAAACTTTTGTTGTTGTTATGTTGATAAATGTTGATGGATTAAAGTTTACTGTAAAGGAAATGAAAACAATTGTTTTTGAAGTGATGGTGGACAAAAGGATCGGATGATTTTTCCGGAAAGAGCTATATAACGTTTAGTCACACATTAAGGATTTCGCGTTCGGACAATGCGAAAGGGAGAAGAAGGAAGGAACAAATCGAAGGCAAATAATAAAGCTGCGGATTGAGGGGAGAAGGGTTTCATGCCGAGACGACTGAAACAAATAAACGAGAAAAGACGAGAGAGAAAGAGTGGACAAGAGAAGAAGAAAAAAAAATATAAAAAGTGCAAAACTGAAATTAAGGAGAATCGGTTTTCCGCGAAAGGCATCTGCGAGTGAACGCATTTGGACAATGGACATTTACGACCAGCAGAAACAAAACCGAAACCTTTTGGAGTAGGCCAAGAAAACAATTCCTCCGTTTATCGGCGTTCTCGTTTGTTCCCATGTTTTATAAATATCTCTCTCTCTCTTTTGTTTTCATCAGAAAGTCGTTTCAGCCGTTCATTTCGACGATTTTCATGTATTATTTTTCGATGACTATGAAGTACGGATTCTCTCGGGGGAGGCGATGCTAATGACTTTCCGATTCCGTTTATGTAACCAACACCCAAGTTTATTGACTCGCCTCGGAACAAAAGATTCATCTCCGCCGCTCGACGGTTTTACCTTTCCAGCATGCCAGATGATAAGGAGCAATTGTGCAGACTGAATGAGAAAAATCTTGCGCAGAGTTGTGTTACATTTTAACCGGAATCTTCGCGTAAAAATAGATTATCTCAACTGTTTAACTTAATCAAAAACCAATTTTATTATGGATTGTTATACCATGATTAATTGGTGTAACGACTTCATAGATATAAATATTTAGTTAATTTTTCCTACATTTCATTTTGTCAACAATAACTCGAATAGTCCGGTTCCGTCAATATGCCGCACTGTTTGAACACAACAATACCTCGAATAGTCCGGTTCCGCCAATATCCTGCACTGTTTGAAAAGGTACTAATCGATTACTTTAAAACCGCATAAAAATAAACTGCACAAAAAGCCTTCATACTAAAATTTTTTTTTTAGTATTTCGTTAATTAAAATTTAATTTGTTTTGAAATTTTCAAATCGGACTTATTGAAGCTGTACTAAGCAAGAAATTCTGTATTTAGTTATTTTTTTACTACATTTCAAAACTTTAGTTAAATTGATCAACACAAATATAATAAATCAAATAAAGATTACAGTTTCCAAAATATGTAACTGAATATTAAATATATTTAAGTAAGCAGCAAATTAGGAAAGATAAAGTTCATTGAGATAACATAACGCAAAGATAAACTAGTAAAGCAAATATAAACGTATATAATTTTAATGTTGTATTAACAGTGATAATGATTATTTTCTATTTCAAACAAATATTAATTATTTTCATAAATGATATTTAGGCATTACTGATGAGGCTTCAACCCTTTTTTTTATAAAACCAAGAATGTCTAATTTATTTGAAATACAAAAGTAATTCTAAAATTCATACGAATATATGCGAATAAAAATTGATCAATTTCTCTTCAAATTATTACAAAAATTATGATGAAATCTTCTATGTTTAATTGAAATATATTAATTAATAAATATTCTGATTCAATGATGATATTGACAATATTTTAGAAAAGTTTATTAATATAATTTGTAATGGTTTTATGAATAATTATAAATATTAATAAAAATAAAGTTTATTATGTTTTTGAAAAAAATCAGGAAAGTTTTTATATTATTAATAATTATGTAGAAAGTGAAATACGGCAATACCTTGCATATTGCGGTTTCGATCTGTCCGGATTCATTATAGTCTGGTTTGAAAATTTAAAAAAACCACAAAGATTAGTACACAGCACATTTCTTTTTAAATTCCTCTATTATTCCAGTTTTACAGAGTGCGGGATATTAGCGGAACCGCACTATGTAAGATTTTGTTGTAAAAATAAAAAATTATATTAAAAAAATTGTAATTTTTAAATGACTAAAATAGAAAATGTTTGAAAAATGTTGAAATTATTTTTTGGATAAACTTAATTAATTATAATTATTTAATTAAAACATGTAAATTTTTAAATTACTAATTGAGAAAAGTTTAAATACATTTTGTGAATGAACTTAATTAATGAATAGTAAATTGAATGCTATTATTTGATACCCTATTGTGAATGAAGTTTGATTAAATTCCTTTGCATTGGCTTCGTAGTAGAAACCACCCATTGAGAGCCAAGTACGTGCGGTACGTGTCAAAAGTGGCGAAAATCTGGAGGTGTGAGTTTCTTGCAACAACATCAACCCGGTATTCGGGAAGCATGTTTTGGATCTCTGTTTTTTTTTTCACCATTCATCCTCTCTCATTCCGGTTTCGTTTCCGCATTTACGTGATAAAAACAACAACAAACATTTACGTGTAGAACACAATCGGAAGTGTTCCGGTGTTACGTGGGAAAATATCGGCGGAGGAAGGAAGGATGAGAACGTGAGAACACATTTTTGGCTAATTATTGCTGCCCATGGGTTGACGGATCCCATTGTTGTTTGCACTGAGGTTACGACGGGGTGCAATAAAAACCTGACTTTCGTCCATGCGTCTCTCTTGGGACGAGAAACTCCGACGCGCATAAAATCAAAGGATAATAGAACTGGACCACATTTAAATAATGTATATGTACCTTGCAAACTCTGCAGGATCGACGACTTCATGATGCAATAATCGGATTTGCACTGTTTTTTTATTTTGTTTTTTTTTGCACTAATGTCACAGATTCAACTTCTGGTCCGGTGTGTCTTTGATGCGGATGGATGGTTGTGGTTTCGGCACCGCGACTGCACTTTTGGGTGATGTTTGATGCGGAATGGCATGGACGAGTGTCACATGAGCCGAGTGTGTGTTTGCATTCACGAATGACTGCCGCCTCCAAGAAGTATTCCCATCATCATCGGTCGTTGATAACATGCTGACACAGCCGAAAGCAACTATTTTCCTTTTGCCTTTGTTTATTATTATTGTTGTCTTCCCTTTCTGATTCTCCTTCTCTTTCGCCTGAGACTATTCCGATCGGTCTATTGGCCCAATGACCTTGCATCAACATTTCCCAATTATTTGCCATAATATTTGTTTGAAAAACAAATTAGGTCGATGACATTTTCAACCAATACAATCGCACATTGATAACTCTAGTTTCTATAATCACTATTTGGATTTTTGTGTAATTCCTACTGGAATACTAGTAAAAGTATATTTTGTTGTATAAACTTAAGAAAGTAGAAAATGTATATATTTACCAGCCAACGCATATATTTCTTAGTTCTATTTATTATAACAAATTTGATACATTTTAAAAGAAACAGATCAATTTAGATTTTTCAGAAACAAATTTACTTTTTATACTTATATTTTTTGTTCCTATACGTTTAAGAACTGCAAAAATATTCTTAACAAGTCTTGCATTAATGTAGTTCTTAATATTCTAAAGCGTTTATTTAATAAATTTGGGAATATTCAAGAAAAGTTAGGATACAAGAATTTCTCAACATCAATAGGTAATAGAAATGTAATTTAGTTAATATTTTATAGTTTTTGTTATTTCCTTGTCTTTCTATGAAATATGAAAGTTTTGCGAATTTTCTTGAATCTTAAGTGAAAATTTCTACAGAAAGCCATCAATATTAGATGCGTGAAATAACTGTAATCCTTGCAATCATAAGATTTGTGCAGCGAATCCAATTGCAAAGCAAAGCGAAACAAGACGCGAATTCCAATTGAAAGTATCTAATAAAAGCGACGACATGAAAAAACAATTAAACCAGTAGGATCTAACATTTTATGGTCCATTCTACGAACGGCGAATTAGTCCTACACATTAATTGATAACACCATCAAGAATTGAATTTCCCGCGAAATGAGCAAAAACTAGAAATCGGAACACCTGTTAACACCATATAAGATAAAAACGATGATCATCACGCTTCCTCGAATAATCCATCATCCATTGTTTTTGATTTTGAATTTTCTGCCTTATATCATTATTAATCCAGTTATGTCACGCTCAGTGTCATGGGTTGTTTCAGCTTTAACGCTGATTAAGGACTATTAAGTGTGCGTTGACCGGGGAAACGCGAGAATTTCCGCGGATTCGCGCATTTTTTTCCTAATCCAACGCAGAAGGAAAAAAAATACACATACACAACTGACATATACGAAATCAGATTACGTCAGGTCGGTGTGACATAATTACGTTAAGTGGAGAAATGGTTGCGAAATATTACACTTCCAGTGAGCGAGTTCGCGAACCCGCGAAACCAATAACGTAACGGCTCTTGGTTGGGTAATCGCAAGGTTCGAACCTTGGATGCGGTGTTTTTTGTTATCGGATTCGATGCAAAAGTTTGTTTGCACGATGAACTTACTCGCGGTCCTCTGGGTTTACTGCACCTTCGAAGAAAAGCATTGCTACATCGACGACGCTTCTAAAAATACGTAACAGGTGATTGACCAAAAACAAAAGTTATTCAATAACAACGTCGAATGATTTGTTGCTGGGCAAATGGACATGTTTGTTGACACAATTTTAGATTCAAAGTCACAATAATATTGTGCATGAATTACTCTAATCAAATAATAGAAGTTGATTTTCTTTAAAAAAATTACTCTTAAATAATTATTAAGCTGTATATCTTTGTTGTTATAAATTCTGTCAAATGTCACATTTGACGTAAATTTGACATTTGCTCAAAACTGTCATTATTTTATTTAAAAAGAATAAGCATTGAATTATTGAGTACACTAATACCTCACATTGTGCGGATTCGATCAGTCCGGATTCTCTAAAGTCCATAATAATGTGCAAGATTTAATCAAATAACAGTAGTTGTTTTTCTTTTTAAATAATTATAAACTTGTAGATTTTTTTTAATTATGATTTTACATCATATTTACTTATTTATTGAATTATTAAAGATTATTTAAAAATACATGTGCTGTCAAATGTCAAATTTATGTAATACCGGTCAAAACTGTCATTCTTATATTTAAAAAATGTATAAATGAGTTATTAATATTAATCACTATAGTCAAGTTTGAGAATTTCAAGACAAACTTAATTTTAATATAAAAATTACGCCAAATATACTTATTTATTTATTGAATTAGAAAAGACCATATTGCTCAAAAGTAACATTATTTTATTTAATCAATTTTATCATGTTCTGTAATACCTCACATAGTGCGGCTTCGATCATTCCGGATTTGCTAAAGTAAATTTGAAAATGTCAAAACTAACTAAATATTAATATATATATATATNNTATATATATACTTATTTATTTATTCAATTATTGAAGATCAATTTTACAATAACCGATGCTGGTAAATGTCAAATTTACGTCATATTATTCAAGACTGTCATTCTATTATTTAAAAAGAATAAACAATTAATTATTGAGTAAAATAAGACCTTGCATAGTACGGCTTCGATTAGTCCGGATTATCTACAATTCAGTTTAAAAATTTCAAAACAAACTAAATTAAAAAAAAGCTACACAAAATTATTTTTTTTATAAATAATGATCGTATTTTTCTTATGTATATGATTCAAATATCTTTCAGTGCAGTTTATTTGTATGCGGTTTAGTGATTTTGATTAGTCTGGTTCCAAACAGTCCAGCGGAACCAATTACCCGCACTGTGCGAGGTATTGCTGTATTTAGTTTCTCCATTAGTAATATTTCAGAGTCCGGGATATTGGCGTAACTAATTCGCAATTGCATTCCATGCTAATACCGGTTTAAAAACAGATGAATGAATAATAAACAAATGGTAAAAGTTAAAGCAGGGATTGTAGCTATGTAAGATTCTGAAGGGTTGCTAGGTGATTGATTTTTCTTAATGTTTGTTTCTGTGTACGTTGTGAAGGCTTTCAAGGCTGTATTTATTTATTTTATTTTTTCCTCCGCGGCTTAGGATCTTTTTCTATTTATAAAGCAATCAAAAGGGATTGGTAGAAACGCGCATTCCTTCACGCCCGAGACTACCTTTTCCAAAATAGTCGGTCATTAGCACCCTCCGACACCCTCCACCATCCCCTTCCCAACTGACGTGACGTGCATGGGGTGAGGAAAACGGAACCCCTTCGCCGTCGTACATCCTCCCTTTCTCCAACACCATCACCATCATCCGAGGTCCGGACGTGCTAAGAGCAAACACATAAAGAACAAGAACTGGTTTCGGCTTTCGATGCGCGTTATTGGCTGCCGGACTTTTCCGCGCTCTTTCTCCACTACCATTCTGAATGTAAAGAGGAACGGAGAAAGAGAACCGCGACAACGGGGTGTCGCATGGCCGTCAAGATTCTTTGATTTACTATTGAGAGAAAACCAGAGTTTATGGATTGTTTTGTCTGCAAGGAGAAGAAGTAATTGATTCGGGGGACGCGCGTAAAAAGATGAAAATGAAAGAAAGAGAGAGACAAAAAAAAACTGAGTGAAACAAAGAGAAAAATAGGATTGTCGTCGAGGCGTGACTTTTTGCTTGTTTTTGTACAATTTCTCCCTCCGCACTTTCGAAATGTACAATTGAAAAACTGACCCACCCCGAAGGTGCCATAAAATCTCAGGGTGGATTTTTAGTCCGCAAGAGCACGCGGGTCTGGAAAAATGTGTGCGCCACATGTTTGGAAATTACCAGGTGGAAATTACCTTTTTTATTGCTTGACACGCACAAACTGTTCGGTTTGCAGGATAAACTTTATTGTTTAAGCACATTCGGTGTCTGATGCGTTGCTAACTTGTTACATCAAATAGGAAAAACCGAATTCGTTTCACTTTCAACTCGAAACTACCGATTACAAGAAACAACTTGTATTTACCAACATTCATATTTTAACACAAAACAACATTTCACAATTTGTTTATAAAAAACAACAATATTCATTATAATAATTGTAAACTTATATATTTTTTATAGCAAAAATGTTATAAAACATAATAATAAACATAATTGATTGCATCTATGCTTCTTCATACATACAAAAGGCTATTGACCGCAGAAGTTATAAATTTCAAATTATGATTGGTTTTGAATTTTTCTTGAAATTGGTAATATTAGTTCAAACTAATTTCATTTTGTTATAGTTTATATACTTTTTATGTATTTTTGTCACAAAAACTCTTGAAAACTAATGAAAAAAATATTTCTTACAGATTTCTATTTGAGCGGTTTAATTTTTTATTAGTTCCTCGATTAGTCCGGTTTTAAATTTTCCTGGATATTATTAGAACCGATTACAAAAATAATATTTGTTGTATAATTATAAAGTTTCATTGACCGTAATCAATCCATCTAATCTTGTTAATACAAGTATTACAAATAATTAATAAAAAAATTGTTTGGAAAATTGTATATTTTCATTACATTAAACATTACATTATTTACATTAAACAAAATAAAAATAAATTTTTACCAAAATAGTCTATAAAGTCCTCGATTAGTCCAATTTCAAATAGCTTGTCGGAACCAATTACCCGGATTATGCGAGACATTGCTGTATTTCGTATTATAATGTGTATTTATGCAAAGAAAGGTTATTTCTTATTTGTTGTGTTTGTAATACATAAAATTGGTTTAGCTGATGTTTGAGTTTCATTGAAACCGGAGATGCTCGTATCGAATATCTTGAGGAAATAATTAGACGCAGATTGATTCAGTTTTCAGTCGTATCTCGTCCATAATAAATCACAGAAAGTTGTCGTAGAGTTGTGCCAGATTGTGTCAGATTGATAATGAACGGTGCAGCGTAAATGGATTTTTTGTCACGTCCGATGCGAACAATTTACAGGTCCGACAATAAACATGGAAAAATGTGGCCTTAAAAAAAATCTGCTGGACACATGTTCTGCAAATTTAATCCAGGTGAGAGAAGTAGGCGGAGTGTGAGGAGGAGGAGAATTTTCTCGTACATCTGGTTAGTATTTGCAGCCTCTTTTGATGACTTTACCAGTTCGAGCAGCAAAGAAGAAAAAAAAAATGGCTATTCGATATTTTAATATCCTTTTTCCCGGGGAAGCAATAAGTTTGAGTGGTCTTTGGACAAAGCGTCGCGACGTCCTTTTCTCTCTCTCTCTTTCTCCAGTTTACTCGCACCCCTTGTATTACATACGTATAATACTTAGGTATATTAGGCTTTGGCCGTTTGATTTATGTCGACCACATATGCGTGTTTACATACGAAACGCATTCCGAGGCCGGCTGAGAGCAGTTTCGTATTTATGGTCGTGCAGCATACAAAACTACAGAGCAGCAGCTTTGTCTTCACACACATCGGATTGTTTTATTGTTTATTAAATATGAAAGAGTTTCCACGAAGCTGCGAACACCCAACAACCAACTCTGTTTGGAAATTCTTTCAGTTACTCGAAACTATTCCGAACGCTTCATTTATGTGTGTGACCTGATTTATCAACTAATGTATTGGGTTGTTGAATCATTTTACTTACATGCATCATTTATATACTGATACTATACGTATAGAATTATAACATTTATATCAGTTAGAAAAATGAGATAAATTATTTATGGTAACAATTTTAAAATATAAATCTACTTATGCAAATAATACTTGTGAGATTTTTGCACTATAACAAAAATAGAAAAGTGATTATTTTTTACAAAATATAATTAAAATTTCTATAAAAATTACTGTATTATTAATAATAACTTTGTGCAGAAAATTTTGATCCATTTTTTTTAAATACTTTTCTTTTATGACTTAAATTATTTCATATATTTTCATGATATTTAATGCATATTTATACAATTTTCAATTAATACTAATATTACATAAAAATCATAATCATATATTTCTTAATTATTACAATTAACTAGATTATTACAAAAATATAATTTCTAAGAACAAAAACTATTTACAAAATAAAAACTTAAATGATTTAAAAATTATTGCAGTTGAACTCAAAAAAAGTTTTAAAATTTTATTATAATTATAATAATAATGGTTATCAGCAAAGATTGTTAATGTTACGCAATATTTAATACAGTTAACATACATAGAAGATGGTTGTTTTTCAATGAAAGATTTAAATAACTTTGTTAGCAACGAAGACAATGAAAATAAGGACGAAATTAAAGAAGTTCTTGGAGAAAAATATTACCAACCAAAGAATTGAATAAGTTTTAATCAAAAGTGTTAATCGATCTCTCTACGTTTTTATATGTAATAACTATGCAAAGACAATTGTTAAACAATCAACTTTAGACTCAAATTATCTAATATTTTCATTTCATTTTATATCTAAATTGACTACTTATTTAATAAAACTTTTATTTGTATACGTATTTTGTCCATACTATTTTTAATTTTATTACGCGATACTTTTTTCATGATAATTTCGATGTATTTTAATGGAAAGCATACTATTCGTTTATTTATTTACGAATATATATATTTAATAAATAAGTTTGCTATTTTTTTTGTTTGTACGAATTTGATAATCATATTATAATTGGTTTTAATATAATGAGTTTACTTATTGAGATAAAGGTACGAAAGATATGGAAAACAATTACACTATGTTTCTTTGTCAACTTAATCTTTCCTGTAAATTGCAAAAGTTTTATCATTCTATAATAATTGCTTTTTATGTAATGAGTTTACATTAGTTGTGTATTTCAGATAAAGGTACGAAAGATATGGAAATTTATTTAAATATGTTTCTTTCTCGATTTAATCTTTCCTGCGAATAGCAAAATGACATTAGCCATTCGTTAAACGACATATAACTGTATATGCTATGTTATTATTTCAACATACAGTAGAATCTGTTTTTGTGCGGCCCTTTTTTATGCGATTTTAGTTTTGTGCGATTTTTTATGCGGTATATGAAATCCAGCCAGTCACGCAAGAACATGCGTGTTTTGGAGTAACACGAGCAGCAGTGAATTATGTGTGTGCATATTTTTAAATTTCTCCATATGATGTTTCCATTTGTAATTTAACTATTTATTTTGTTTGAATGAAATTTCTGATGTATTTCGTAAATCTTTGACGTATTTTCTAAGCGGTGGACTTATTTGTTATATGTAAGAATTTATGAAAATTTATTTTGTGTTTTGTCACAAAACATTGCACAAAAAAATGTTTCCTATAATAATTCAGTAATAACAAAAAAAGGCATTCTATCAAACAAAATAATTGAAAAAAAAATTACCAAAAACGGCATGAAAACTAAATTACAATAAATTGGATATAATGAATTGGAACGTTTGTACACGATATTATCATTATTTTATAAGAAAGTACGTTTGTTTTTTTAGTGTGAAATAAAACACTTTTATTGTATACAAAGAATTCACTTTTATCAATTATGAAAATTAAATTTTGTCATCTTTCTGACAACTTCATGATTCTGCGCTCATAAAACTGTTTGTACTTATCAACAAAAAACTGAATCTTATGAATTAGTGAAATTTTTACCATTCAAAGAGTTTTCCAAACTTCGAAACCATTGGTAACCTGATGGCACAAGGTCAGGACTATATGCGGGATAACACATCATCAAGCTCCAAAAATTTTCCAGTTGTTGAGTTATCAAACATTTGTGACGATTTGACGATTTGCTAATTCTAGTCATGTTCTTTGATTTCTTGCTATAGTTGAATGCTGCTCAAAATACACAACACTTTTGATGGCATGTTCATTTTTGATACAATTCAGCTTTGGTTTGTGCTGGTTCATGACACTTGATCGTTTTCTATTGATGTTATCCAGTTTTCATCACAAGTATAAAAAAGTGTCGATTGCATTTCGTTAGAGACAAATATTGATCATTGTGTTAAGTGAATCTTTTACATTTGATGCAAATATCGAGATTCTTAAAGAGTCCACGACATTTAAGTGATTTTCAGTTATTGTGTGTGATAAATTTAACCTGTCTGCATTGTCTTACATAGTATGACGATCCGATTCAATTACGACTTTGATTTGGCCATCATAAACTTTAGTAGATCGATCAGAATGTTGGTCTTCTTTGAGAGAAAAGCAGGCTTTCTCAAACCATGTGTTCCGTAGAATGTTGATAAATGTTCCGTGAAAACTTGGAATGAAATAATTATTAAATAAATGATCTGAAAATTTCAGAATTTACGAAGTGTTACGTTTCAGGAAAACCCTGTCTATAACGCTTTATGAACATCAGCAACTTTCTTGCATTTACGGAAATAAAAAGTGAAATATATCGAAAATATCGAAAATTTTTCAATACTAACATAGTGTTATTTATTTGTGAAAACCGAAAGTTGTTTCTTGCTTCAAAGAGCAAATTGCGTTCAATTTAATGAGTTTACTTAAGTTGTTTATTTCAGATAAAGGTACGAAAGATATGGAACATCATTTGAATACATTTCTTTTCTTAACTTAATCTTTCCTGTGAATTGCAAAATACATTAGACAAGACTATCTTTATGATAATGTGAGTTCCATAGCAAATACGAAGCATTTTTTAATTGCCCTATAATTATTTATTTACATTCTATGCAGCAGTTAGTAATGACGATGTTAACGACATTAAATAATAACATATACCTTGTACAGATTTATACCAGAAAGTAAATATTTGCGGTAACAACTTCAGGCTTCGCAGGAAATATTAAATAATACTAATTATTCCTGACAACTCTGTCGCTATTTGCAAATGGTAATCAACGGTGCATTTATACATCTTCTTTATTGCTACTTTCATTGCATTTTTTATATAAACATTTATAATTTACAAACCAGAAATAAATAAATAAAAATTATATCCATAATATGATATGAATCAAATAAATAAAAAAATTATATATAAATTGAAAGAAAATAAGAAATACTTGTCAACACATTATTTCTTATTGTTAAGCTTTATTATAAATAAGTCTACTGTCATAACTACGGTTGTAGAGATTTTGATACTGTCGGGATTATGGTTGTCAAGATTTTGATTGCCGGAATTATGGTTGTCGGGATTTTGATTGCCGGGATTATAGTTGTCGGGATTTTGATACTGTCACAACTACGGTTGTAAGGATTTTGATACTGTCGGGATTAAGGTTGTCAAGATTTTGATTGCCGGAATTATGGTTGTCGGAATTTTGATTGCCGGGATTATGGTTGTCGGGATTTTGATACTGCCACAAGTACGGTTGTAGGGATTTTGATACTGTCGGGATTATGGTTGTCAAGATTTTGATTGCCAGAATTATGGTTGTCGGGATTTTGATACTGTCACAAGTACGGTTGTACAGATTTTGATACTGTCGGGATTTCGATGTAGACTCATCTGAAAAAAAGGCTATAATAAATACAAAAATATTATTGGTGTATTAAATAATTAGGGTATAAGATTCGAATATTGGTCTATTCATCATTCCGTTTTTTGTTTTAGTTGGAAAAAGGGTTTTCAAATTCTATAAATTTCTTCAAAAAAAAAAAACTGGTTTTTCAAAACCGATAAACCCTGGCAATGAATAGAAACAAACATATTTAATTACTTTAAATTTGTGGTGGTATTATTGTCCCATTTATTTACATATTTTTAATAGCCCTAATTTTGGGACAAAAGCTAACGATCGAAAATTTTCTGCCTTCTTATCAGATAACATTTTAAAGCAAATAATTATCAATTTGCAACACATAATAAGAGGAAGCGATATGCGAATTTGCATTGTCTTACGATTATTTATGAAATTATCGTAATTAATGATGTTATTATTGATAAAATTAAGAACTTATTTGGAGTGATGCAAGTCAAATATAGATAATATATGATTAAATATCGAAGAAATACAATTATATAGTTAAATTTGCTTGAGAAATATTGAAAATATAGTAAATTATTACAATATAGTAAGTAAATAGTAAATTCAAACTTTGGAAAATAATAAATATAAGCAAATAGTTTTAATTAGTTCTAACTTGTGGTGGTATTCTTATCCCATTTATTTACATATTTTTAATGGCTTTCGACCGAAGTTTTTCTGCCTTCTTATCTTAAGAAACAAATATTTGTCTATTTGCAACACATGAATTTCATTTTATATTTGTATTTTCTGTAATTATTTATGAAATTATCGTAATTAATAATGTTATTATTGTAAAAATTAAGAAATTATTTGTAGTGATTTAACTCATTAAATCGATGGCAATCAAAATCCCGACAACTAGCATCCCGACAATCAAATCCTGACAACCATAATCCCGAAAGTATCAAAATTCCGACAACCATCATCCTGGTAGTATCAAAATCCCAACAATCATAATCCCGACAATCAAATCCTGACAATCAAATCCTGACAAACATAATCCTGAAAGTATCAAAATTCCAACAACCATCATCCTGGTAGTATCAAAATCCCAACAATCATAATCCCGACAATCAAATCCTGATAACTATAATCCCGGTAGTATCAAAATCCCGACAATCAAATCCTGACAACCATAATCTCGAAAGTATCAAAATCCTGACAACCATCATACCGACAACTATAATTCCGACAGTATCAAAATCCTGACAACCATCCTGACAACCAAAATCCGGATAACCATCATCTCGACATTCAAAATCCCGACAGTATCAACAACCTGACAACCATAATCCCGGTAGTATCAAAATTCCGACAATCAATATCCTGACAACTATAATTCCGACAGTATCAAAATCCTGACAACCATAATCACAACAGTATCAAAATCCCGACAACCATAATCACGACAGTATCAAAATCCTCTACTTACGAACTAAATTATTATTATTAATATGGGGTGGGAGTTGTGACTGGGAGTAGGGTTTTGTTTATAATGATGATTAAGCATTTTCACGAAATAAATAACAAAGAAATGCAAGAATTACAGTTACAGTAAAATTTCTTGAAAAATATTGCAAATATAGTAAGTTACCAAAGAGAAACACAAAGAATAACACAAAAATAAATTGTAAATGAAATTAATTTGAGAATTCAATCAAATTATTGGAAAATATGTGTAAATAAATTGTATTTATTGTAAATCATTGTCTAAATAGTTTGAATATTGTGTGAATTATAATAGTATATATCAAAGTTCGGCAACCTGCGGCTCCGCATACCACAATTGAGGTCTATAGGATTTAAAGTTCTCGATCAGTGCGAACATGATATTGGCAGAACATGATATTGGCAGAATCGATTACCCACACTGTGCGAAGTATTGTTGTACTAAATTAATAATAATAATTTATTGGCCAAACAAAAAGAAAAAAAAAGTACAATTTATACATAGATAAATTTTAACATATTATAAAAATATATATCAATAGACTGGCCAAAGGGCTATCGACCGAGGTCTTTCCGCCCGGTGTTGTACTATTAAATTGTTAATTAATATTATATTCATTCAAAATTTGCTAAATAATTATTAAAAACAATGTATTATTTTCTGAATAATATTAATACAATCCGTTCCAAAATGTCCAGATTTTTTCTCGTATAGTGAAATAATTTTTCCTATATAATACGATAATGCGTTTTTCCATGTCAGAAAAAAAAAATATAACTTAGTCTCGCTTTTTAATGATTTTGCTTTTACATTTCTATGGTTTTATTATTCTTTAGCTTTTTATTAGGAGACATGCAAGTGTTATTAAATTTTTCACCATGAAAAAATCACAAATAACATAAAAAAATACAAATATGTGAACACAACTTTTGAAAATGATGTAACAACACACAATCCGAGACTTCTCCTCTTCACGTCACTCGTTATGTGTTAAGTGAGTCATTTTTACAAATTATTTTGTTCGTTAAGCGAGGTTCCACAGTATATAAATTTATGTAGAATTGTTAAATATCTAAAAAATTGTAATTAATGAAGTAATAGTAAACAATATGTAATGATTATATGCCAGGGGTGGCCAAACTGTGGCTCGCGAGCCGCATGCGGCTCTTCATGTCTTGTTATGGCTAGTTGAGCCACAACAAAACACAAATATTATATATATTTTATATATATATTTTATAGATGCGGCTCTTGCTGCAAAAAGTCTGATCACCACTGTTGTATCTGCATACATTCTTATGATTTGTATTTTAATGAATGAATCTGCAGTGAAATTTTATTAATAAATAAAGTGAATTTATTTCAAAGTTTTTTTTTGATAATTTACACGTTATTTTCTAATTACCATTACTTCATCGATTCTTATTTAAATCTTCAAAAATGTTAAGGAATTAATATGTATGTATTAGTATACAATTTATATTCTAAAATACACTTGAATTTATTTTAAAATTTTCGAATAATTTGTATAGTTTAGTCTCTTTCTCTTGTGTTATTCATTTGTAATATTTATACATAAATAAAATTCTTGATTAGTCCGGTTTTAAACAGTACCGCTCTATACGAGGTTTTGCTGTACTATTAAATTATTTCATTTAATATAATTTTCTGTATACTATTTAGTAATCGACAAAATCCCGGGAAATTCCTTTTTATAAATCCGGGAGTCTCGGTTCGTTAATGACTATAAAACGCAGGCCGACAGAATTAGAACGCGTTTTTCAAATCCTAACACAATATTCACAAAAAACACATTTGTTAAATGTTACTTTTTAAATAATAATATGTATCGAATCGAGAAATTCCGTGATTTAAGTACGTAAAATCATATTGAATTATTTATTTCCATCAAGTTATTTTATTACTTAATACGACGTAAATTGTAGACTGAATTGATATAAAATTGTGACGTAATTTCTAACAATAAGTTTAAGATTTGTCATATTTAATGTTTTTGAATACTATTTAATGATTAATAATACCTTCACAGGGTTCAATAATCTAATATGACATTCAAAGACAATTGAATATTTATCTATGAATCTGTACTAAAGATGTAAGTTGTGTGAATTTCTTATGCAGAACCGATCAGTCGAACCGAAGCAGATTCATCTCGCCGTGTCAATCATCATCATCGAACACAACGGAAGCTCATGTGTAAGATGATGTGGGATGATAAAAGAGCCTCAGCAACCGTCGAACAACAATGGACAAATTTGCAGATGAATTCATATTCAGATGGGGAACGGAAGGACGCAAGGGCATAAATTAATAATCGAAGTTTTGCCGCATCGGGGATCGCCGAACGATCTCTCCTCTTCTCTGAACGCAAAACGTGAGAAAATAATGAAGATTTTTATCGTCCAATTTGCTATGCACAATATCCGTAATATTTCACGTGTTTTAATGTTCTCTCCGCCGCTTTCTGCCTCTCTCTCTCTCTCTCCACATACACACACAAATTCATATACGTGTGTGTATGTGTATTAATATGTGTGTATGTTGCGCTGGGCAAGTGAGGGCCCTTAAAAACTACAAACACATATTTTCGAGGAGAGACGAAACTAATTGGCGTGAAAGAATGTCGTCAGCGAAAAACACACAAAGCTCGTGCCAAATCGATTATCGCAGAGCAAAGGATCGTTCCTCTTTCATTCGTTTTTTTTTGCCTTTCCTTCTTCTCCTTTCGTCGCCTTCTTCTTCTTGACCCGCGCGACATCCTTCGACCTCGCTGATTTGATTCACTCTTTCAAGCGAGAGACGCTACACAAAAAAAGGTCTCTCTTCCTTCATCTTAGTGAACATCGCCGCCGGTGGTCTCCAATAATAAACAATACTTATTTGACAAAAAAAAAATAAAAGTTTATTTTTGTTATTGTTAATTTAATTGCTAACATCATAAGTTTCTTTAGTTTACAAGATCATTTTAATCGGAATTCCGTTAATTTGTTTTTATGTCTTTATTATCTAACTGACATATATTCATTAACAGAATAAAGCGAAATAAGAAGTAATGACTTAAACCTAATGATAGTTAATAGCTATTACATTTAGTAACCAACAATAAATGTTATAGCTATGATGATTTGAATGTAGAGATTCCATATTTAAGTTTTCAATAAAACGCTGAAATTGTCATTGACAATAATTAACTTTCATATCATTATTTATTTACGTAACGAAGATATTTAAATAAAAAAAAACAAATTTTTGGTGTTAAGAATGTGGATGAAATATTATATTTAGAAATAAAAATATCTTTGAAACTGTTTAAGTTATTAATAATTATTTCATTCAATTTTTAAGGAATATTTTTATTAAAAGACATATAAATTATTGAAATACGAGAAATCTAGATTTTTTTTTGTAAATTGGAAATGTTTTCATTTTCTTCCTTCCTATTTTTTTTCTCTTCGTTTAAATTAAGCAAAAAAAGTTATCGTTAATACTCCTTCTTTTTCATTTATTTGTTACATTTTCTTCTAGTTATTTTGTTAAGTATAATTTATTATGGTTCATATGAATCGATTCATAATTTAATAAAAATGTATAATCAATTACATATATGTTTATTAATTTATAATTGTCTAAATTCATGATGCGAATATATTCGTAATAAGCGCTACGCAATACAAGAGACCATGACGAATATATACGACATAAGCACTTAATGAGGTTATAATATAAGTGGCAGAAAGATCTAAACAGTTGACAATTGTTTAATGGAAGACTGAAGAATTTAAATAAAAATGTGTTATTAACACCTGAAGCAGTTTGATGCATTTAATGAAGTGCATATATTCGTCATAAGCGCTACACAATAGACCATGACGAATATATACGACATAACCACTTAATTATATAATTGGCAGAAAGATCTAAACAGTATTATTTTATAAGCAATAACAAATTTAACATTTAGATATTACTATGTTTATACTGAAAAAAATTAAATAAAAAATTTCACTGGTAAATGTTTATACGAGAAAACTTGAAGCTTCGTTGGAAATATTAAATAAACTTACTTCACCATACACATAAGTAAATATTAACAAGTGCGAATAATGTTTTCAATGCACACAAATTCAATTCATCGTTCATCATTCAATTGTTATTTTTTTTTTATAATTCTAATGTGTTTCAGCTTCGAAGCATTTCTATTATTTTTTTATTAAATTACCGTATTTTTTGGACCATATGGGACAATTTTTAGAAATAAATAATTTCATACCGTCGGACAATAAGAATCAGTCCAATTTTGAAACGATTTTTCTGTTAAAAAATGGTCCGAAAATATCAGAATTATTTTGACAAAATATAAATATTTCATGCTATTTTTCTTTACAATTATTTGTTTTTTCAATAAGAATTATATAATCATTCAAATCCTCGATTAGTACGGTTTCAAACAGTAAAATTTTAAATTTATACTTTGTTTATTCATAAATTAAAATATTTAGTATGAATGCAAAACAGTGCGGATTCACTATACTGCGGTTTGAATTATTGGATTTTTAATAAAAATTATATAATCATTCAAGTCCTCGATTAGTACGGCTTCAAACAGTAAAATTTTAAATATATACTTTGTTTATTCATAAATTAAAATATTTAGTATGAATGCAAAACAGTGCGGATTCATTATAGTGCGGTTTGAAAAATACAAATAATTCATTGCTATTTTTCTTTACAATTATTGGATTTTTAATAAAAATTATATAATCATTCAAGTCTTCGACTAGTACGCTTTCAAACAGTAAAATTTTAAATTTATAATTAGTATTATTCAAAAATTAAAATATTTAGTATGAATGCAAAACAGTGCGGATTCACTATAGTGCGGTTTGAAAAATACAAATAATTCATTGCTATTTTTCTTTACAATTATTGGATTTTTAATAAGAATTATATAATCATTCAAGTCTTCGATTAGTACGCTTTCAAATAGTATTATTTTAAATTTATACTTTATATTATTCATAAATTAAAATATTTAGTAAGAATGCAAAACAGTGCGGTTTCAATCAGTGCGGTTTGAAAAATACAAATAATTAATTGATATTTTTCTTCATAATTATTGGATTTTTAATAAGAATTATATAATCATTCAAGTCCTCGATTAGTACGGTTTCAAACAGTATTATTTTAAATTTGTACTTTGTATTATTCATAAATTTAAATATTTAGCATGAATTCAAAATAGTACGGTTTCAATCATTGCGGGTTCACTATAGTGCGGTTTGAAAAATACAAATAATACATTGCTATTTTTCTTTACAATTATTGTTTTTTTTTAATAACAATTATATAATCATTCAATAAAGAATTTTTATTGGCTCATTTTAGATCGTTTATTTCTAAAAGTATCTTTTTCTAATGATATAATAATATATCAATTATTCGATTACAAGAAAAATGTAATTAACAATAAAATTAATTAAATTAAAATAATGTACAAAAATCATGAGAGTAAAGTAGAAAGAATAATAATTGGGATTTGGTGATGATCCAATTTTTAACAGTGATTTGATTGAAATAATGATGATGATGGGGGGGTTGATGTTTTGTGAGCCCTTAACGAGTGGGACGAACGTACGCACTTCGAGTGGTCCTACTGCTTCGTCGCATCCACCCCGTGTTTTTCTTTGGGGTCCGTAAAATGGGACTAATCCCGTTCCCATCGCACCCTCAACGATGTTTTCTTACTTAATCTGTGCAGCCGACCAGAAAGAAAAACGCCGATCAACGATTAATCGTGCCGCCGCCGCCGCTTCCGAAAACAAATATTTTCTTTCCGAACGGAAGTTCCAAATCAGTTCGTATTTGAACGAACAAAAAATTTCATATTTTAAATAATATTATATATTGATTGATTTACACAGTTGTTTCCAAGTAACTTGTCAAGTATCGTATTTGAACTTGCGCAAATCAAATGGAAACAGTACTTGAAAATTTGTATTTATTTTATACATTTTATCAAATGTATGTACTTGTCAAAATACTTGCCAAATATCGCTTAATAAATAATTAAAATTTCATCATTTTCATCAGTTTAAATTTATACTTTGGATTATTCACAAATAAAAATATTTAGTATGAATCAAATTAAAAATGAACTCTAATTAATTAGTACACTAAATCGGTGATTCTCAATTTCTGTGGAAAAATAATGACAGATTAGTCCTGGTTATTTTTCTACACATACCCAGTTTTAGCAAAAACTTTTTATGTTTTTTTTTTGTATTATTCATAAATGAAAATATTTTGTATGATTTCAAAGCTAATAAAAATTAGAAAATTTAGTTCGCATAGTGCGGTCTCGATCAGTGCGGATTCACTATAGTGCGGTTTGAAAATTTCAAAACAAAGTAAATTTAAATTGTTCAAATTATAAATAAAATCTAATCGTTTATGTGTTGTGTATTTTCTTGAGGTTTTAAATTCTTTGATTAGTCCGGTTTCGAACAGTATTATTTAAATTTATACTTTGAATTATTTATAAATGAAAATATTTAGTATTAATTCAAAGCCAATAAAAATTAGGAAATTATTAAATAGATAATAAATATAATAAATTCTGTTCTCATAGTACTGTTTCGATTAGTGCGGATTCAGTATAGTGCGGTTTGAAAATTTCAAAATAAACAAAATTTTAATTGATCACATCGAAAATAAATTTTCATTTTTGTACTGTTTATTTTCATGAGGTCTCAATTAGTCCGGTTTCCTAAAAATAATTAAAATACGATTTTCTTTTATAATATTTAAATATTTTGTTGTAAATAAATTGTTAATATATTCAAATCATATTAAATTTGATTCCAATAAGAAAATTATTAAATATTTGAACACGCTCCAAATATATAAAATACTTTATGTTTGTTTATTCGAAAGTATATCTAGTTTTATTGCTGCTATTTTCAGATTATTCCTAGATTGCAGCTATTAACGAGGCAATAAGAATTGATTGGGCAGAACTTTTATACATTTGGTACATGATTGGATCGTCAACAAGATTTTCTTATAGTTAGGAAATTACGACTGTTTTTCTTCTCGGGAAATAAAGTTTATTTCCATCAATGATTAACAGAGTAAATATTTTTTATTTTTACAGAAGTTTATTTATAGATTATCAATATGTTAAAAAAAAACTTAGATTTACGGTTTCACAATTGGATAGTCATTAAGATTTTCTAATAGTTTGGAATTTACAATAGTCTGGGACACTGATAAAACCGTCTATTCCCCAAAAAAACACAATTACCTCACATAATGCGGTTTCAATCAGTGCGGATTCAATATAGTCCGATATATACAAACTAAATGATCTTTTTTTCTTTATAAAGTGAACTTTCTCATTGTAAGGTTTGTTTTGTATATATTTAGTCCTATATCAAATAGTCTGGGACACTGACGAAATCGACTATTCCGCAATATGTAAGGTTTTTACTACTAATAAGGACGTATTAAAAATACAGATTTCCATCACATAGTGCGGATTCAATATAGTCCAGTGAATACAAACTAAATGATCTTTTTTCTTTATCAACTGAAGTTTTTCATTATGCACTTAATTTTTGTATGTATTTTGTCCTGTATCTAATAGTCTGGGACACTGACGAAACTGACTATTCTGAATTCTATTATTTTAAATCTACACTTTTGAAGTTGAGAACGTATTAAAAATACAAAATTACTTCACATAGTGCGGTTTCAATCAATGCGGATTCAATATACACCGGACGTATATAAACTAAATGATCTTTTTATTATTTATAAAGTGAATTTTACCATTGTGCAGTTAATTTTTGTATGTATTTAGTCCTGTATCAAATAGTCTGGGACACTGACAAAACCGTCACTATGCAACGTTTTTACTACTAAATAAATTTTATTTTAAATCTATAAATTTGAAGTTAAGGATGTATTAAAAATATAGAATTACCTCACATAGTGCGGTTTCAATCAGTACGTATTCAATATAGTCTGATCTATACAAACTAAATGTTTTTTTTTTTATAAAGTGAAGTTTCTCATTATTATAGTTATTTTTGTATGTACTTGAAATTATAGCAAAAAGTTTAATGCAAATATAATATAAGAATATTATATTTATTAAATTGGAAACTATTAGTATTAATTTAAAACTATGACTATAAATGTATGTAAATATTTAAAACTTTGATATTTGTATTAAAATATAATACAATTACAAGATTCTGTTTGAAAATGTTTATGGAAATTGGTAGGTAGTGTCTTTGATGTGAGTGTAATTGGATATTTACCTTGTATGAATATAATGTCACATATTTTGATAATCCTTTGGATCACAGAAAGAACTAAAAGAAACTAAAGAATAAAAAAGAAAACTAACGTAAAACTGAAGAAGAGGACCCGATTCGGTGTCCGTCGCGTTTAGAAGACCGGACCAAGACTGAGATGGCCAAGAAGGAGTCCGCGTTGGTGTTGCGGTCCGGAGGTGGTGGCTGCCGCCCTCGGGGATTGTAAATACCCGCCACGTATGTGACTTCGTGTCAAATCACTTATTTACCGAAAGAGAAAAGGAACGCAAGAAGTAGTAGAAGAGGAAAAGGAGGACATACCTTATACGTGACCTCGGGGTAGTTTCGGAGCAAGACCCGATCCTCTGCTCTCCTGCACGTTCGTGCTCTCGCTCCCTCACGTACTCTTTCCGGCTCCCTGAATTAAACGACTCCAATTAGACAGGAACCCCCACAAACTGAACGACTCGACTCTCCTCAAGAGCAGGTCTTTGAGTATCCGAAGAACGACACCCACACGGGGTGCAGAATCACAGCACAGCCAACGCGCACGTCACCCCCGAAAATAAAAAAACTTGTCCACTTCGGGATGATTTCCGATGCGTTCTCCCTTTGTTCTTCGTCTCTGGTTTAGCTTTGAAGTGTTGGCCCCCGGTGCAACGGCGCTAATGCATTTGCTCTCTAAGATAAGCGGCAGGACTGCTGATGATGGTGGCCGGGACCCGCGACCCTCTACCTCCCTCTCGCTCCCAACCAGTTCGATACACCTTCTATCTCTCTCGCTCTTGTGTAACGCTCGAAATGGGCGGGCTGTTACATTATGTACATAAAACCTGATACATATGTACTCATGGTTTCGGTGGAGGATGGTTGAGAGCGAGAGGATGGAAGGAGGGACGCATACGTGTGCAATGCATGCACGGCACGGCGCATACATTCGTACACATGTGCAGATGTTCCTGGGGGTCTTTTTCGGGTGGGGTTTACAAATTGTGCGTGTGATTCCTACCATCCCGTCGGATTTGAGGCTGTTTAAATAATGACACCTACTGCCTACGATCATCCATCATATCCTGAACACACATACACGCGCGTTCTCTTCTATCCTCTTTCCACTCTCTACGCGTCAGCTGTCGCACGTATAAATAATCATGAAGAGGAAACAGACTGCAACAACCCGGACCAGACAAACTAAACAACAACATCGAAAAAAAATCGTAAATACGCTTAAACCCCTACCAATCCTCTACAATTCGATAAATTATACAACGATTACGCCCAATAAGGGTCTACTCCAAACTTCATCAAAGGCATTTTATTATAACCAGATGTGTTTTCATGCATTCTCTTCCCAACATTCAAAATAAATACATGTATTCATAACATAACACCGGGTACTTCATGTTTTACACCTATGAAAAATTAAACAAGGTGAGTATTTGAATTAGTGAATATTTTACCTTTCAACTCACATACTTTACTAAATACTACCAAATTTTATAAATTTTCATATTATGATGTTACTTTTACCTATAAAACATAATCGTATAAATTTTATAACTATATGAATATTTCTTTTAACTGTTTGCAGTTTTAAATTGATTTTTAATACAAATAAATTCAATTTTAATACATTTACATAATGTATTGCGTAAATATGAATAAATGCATTTGTTAAAAATAAATTTATGTAAATTTATATTTTATATTAGAAATTGATTTTTTTATTATCTGGATTATATAACTAAAATTGATTTCTTACAAAAATACATATTTTTCAATAAAAAAAAACTATGCAATTAATACAATTGAAATTGGAAACTTTAGAAGAAATAATCTAAAGAAAGAATAGCAAAGAATGGTGTTCATAAATTTAGGTTTTAGCTATAGATCAATAAAAAATGAAATTTTATTAATATTATTTTTTTTTAATCCGGACTGTTTGAAACCGAAATAATCGTGGAACTAAATACATACCAAATTTAACCGCAAAAAAAGTGACAATAATTTTGTGTACTAATTTACTAATATTACAAGTTTTACTTATAATTATTGTAGCAAATTTCTTATTTTAATAATTGTTAATTTCGAATAAATTTAGTCTTCAAATCTTTGAAAAAATAAGTAATTTCAATTGTTTATTCAATCAATAAATGAATTAAAATCAATGATTCATAGAAATTTTGTCTATTTTTCCAATGCATAATTATAGCAAATTATGTAATTATTATATTGATAGATGAATAACAACATAATTTTGTGTATCATTTTAATAGAATTTATTCCGGACTATGCGAGGTATAGCTGTATTTACTAAATACAAAACTATTATCTTCAAATATTTTAGCATTTATTTCCACTTTAATAATTATTAATATTAAATATACATTTGAAAAAAAAGTATTCAAATCTTTGAAAAAAAGAAGTAAAAATTACTTATAAAAAGATGTGTAATTAATAGAATTAATATAAATATTACATGATAACTAATATTAAAATCAAAATAAAACATTTCCAACATAAATGCATTTTTCTTTCTAAAATTACGCACATCTAAAACAAAATGAGCGATACTTAAGAAATACTTTATATTTTGCTTTTCATTTTGTACTTGGCAAATCATCTTAAAAGAAAAAGATTTTTGTTCAATTTGAAGAGTATATATATCTTATAAACAACAACGCAAAACTTGAGATGCTCTTAATTTGTATATATTCAATGTATGTACAAAATAACAAACAGAATAATTTTAAATAATAATAAAGTAATTAAGGGCTCGTTGTTATTATAGTTGTAAACATTGAATACATGTATCCCCCGACTTACAAACTAGTTCCGTCCCAATGGGTTGTTCGTAAGTCGAATTTGTCGTTGGAAATCTGTAAATATCTATATAAAAATGAAATAAGAGAAGATTTCTAGAAAATATGAATGTCAAATTTTGTTTCTATTTTTTTTCAATTCATAACTTGTATTACATATATTACTTCAATGTATCCACTCAAAATAGTTACGAATCGCCTCAACTGCAAAATATTACTTGAATAGCTTTAGTACTTTAAATCTGTTTTCAATCAAACTGCTGAAATATTAATGAAAAACAAAGATTCTTACTTAAACAAATATTTGTGTTGTGTTTTTGTCTTCATCTCTGAAGAAAAAAAAAGAAGTTTAACGATTATTTATTAGGTCATTTTCTTTTACTGTTGCTGTTTTTCCTGTGGATCTTTCTTTCGCAGCGTTCTGAAAAATAATGGAGCTATAAAGCTGTGTCGTGCAGAAAAGTCCCTCTCCTGCGGCACGGAGATAACGACAGTTTGATTTAGAGATTATGACTGGGGATTCCCCCGGCCGAAGAGAGAGCGTTATATAACGCGCGAGCTGTACATGTGGCTCCGCCCATCGCATAGGCATCGGTACATAGGAACGACCAATCAGAAATCGAGTCGCATTTTAATATGGCCACGTTGCAACAGTGGAAACACGGTGTCCGTCGTTGCGGAGGGGCGGACACATTCCATCCTTCCTTCCTGCCCACCGTCAGCAACGCCGCAACTCCAGGGAGCCGAAGTGAAAACAACAATAACACCGACAAGGACGAAGATATCTTTGTAGTTGTAATTGTACAGTAGCATATTGATTTCTCCCCTTTTCGTTTTGTGTCCTTCTGGCAAATAAATATTTTCGTTTCGATTTCAATTCCAATCGAAAAATATATTATACTTAAATCCTTAAACCAAAGTTATTTCAAATACACATTTAACCTCCATTTATTTATTAATTGTAATAATCAAGTGTAGATATAGGAAATTCCAATAAGGACGAAGATATCCTTCCAGTTGTAATTGTACAGTAGCATATTCATTTCCTCCTGTTTCGTTTTATGTCCTTCTGGCAAATAAATATTTTCGTTTCGATTTCAAATCCAATCGGAAAATATATTCTACTTAAATCCTTAAACCAAAGTTATTTCACATAGACATTTATCCTCCATTTCTTTATTAATTGTAATAATCAAGTGTAGATATAGGAAATTCCAACAAGGACGAAGATATCTTTGTAGTTGCAATTGTACAGTAGCATATTGATTTCCTCCCTTTTTCGTTTTGTGTCCTTCTGGCAAATAAATATTTTCGTTTCGATTTCAATTTCAATCGAAAAATATATTTGACTTAAATCCTTAAACCAAAGCTATTTCAAATACTCATTTAACCTCCATTTTTTTAAAATTACAATAATCAAGTGTAGATATAGAAAATTCCGACAAGGACGAAGATATCCTTCTAGTTGTAATTGTACAGTAGCATATTGATTTCTCTTCTTTTCGTTTTGTGTCCTTTATGCAAATAAATATTTTCGTTTCGACTTCAATTCCAATCAAAAAATATATTATACTTAAATCCTTAAACCAAAGTTATTTCAAATACACATTTAACCTCCATTTCTTTATTAATTGCAATAATCAAGTGTAGATATAGGAAATTCCGACAAGGACGAAGATATCCTTGTAGTTGCAATTGTACAGTAGCATATTGATTTCTTCCCTTTTTGTTTTGTGTCCTTTATGCAAATAAATATTTTCATTTCGATTTCAATTCCAATCAAAAAATATATTACACTTAAATTCTTAAACCAAAGCTATATCAAATACACAGTTAACCTCCATTTCTTTATTAATTGCAATAATCAAGTGTTGATATAAGAAATTCCAACAAGGACGAAGATATCCATGTAGTTGGAATTGTACGGTAGCATATTGATTTTTCCCCTTTTCGTTTTGTGTCCTTTCTGCAAATACATATTTTCGTTTCGATTTCAATTCCAATCGGAAAATATATTCTACTTAAATCCTTAAACCAAAGCAATATCAAATACATATTTAACATCATTTTTTTCTTAAATTACAATAATCAAGTGTTGATATAGGAAATTTCGACAAGCAGAAAACTATCCATGTAGTTGCAATTGTACAACGGATACAGTAGCATATTGATATTTTTGTTGTGCGCCCTTCTGGCAAATAAATATTTTAGTTTCGATTCCAATTCCAATAGACAAATATATTCTACTTAAATCTTTAAAACAATGTTATTTCAAATACACATTTAACTTTTTTTTTTTTAATTGCAATAATCAAATTGACATATTAGTTAACATGTAATTTTAGTCAATTATTAGACAGTGTCTACATGATGTGCGTGCAACTTGACAAACTACAAGTACTTTTAAAAGTCAAATAAGATGTTTGAATTTATAATTGTACTCCATATAAGGCAACATTTACTGCATGTTAAACCAAATTGTAGGGAGCCGCATATTACAGTAGCTATTTCTACTAATTAAATATAGTTTTCAACATAGTAACCACTATGAAAGTTGAGAACCGCAATCAAAAGAGCCGCATTTGATTATTCCTGTCATATACAGTAGTATATTGATATTCCCTTGTTCATCAAATATTTTCACAGATCAAATAAGACAAATAGTCAATATAATAAATACATGTATAGTTTTCATATACTGTGTTTTTTGGACCATTAGACTCACACTTTTATATAGAAAAATTGTCTTAAATTTGTATTGCAAAATACTGTATAGTTATGTCCAATATACAAATACTGGTATCACCCGACTTACGAACACCCGAACTTACGAACAAAATTCTAAAAGCTCTAACTTGTTACAAGGAAATATATAGTGATAAAAAAATTAAACTGTCCAAACAAAAATTGATAATTTCTTTAATAAAACATAATATTTTTGAAGATGTTTTGTTGCATTTGTTTCTTTTGTCGTTTTTTTATTAAATAATTGTGATGTCTACATTGAAAAGTGTTTGTAAATAAGTATTTTGTTTATTTTAATCTATAATTTCAAATGTAAGCAGTCAGTTATATGGAATTTAACATATATAATTTTTTTTTTAATTTCCCCGACTTACGAACAAATTCGACTTACGAATTTGGAACGGAATTAGTTCGTAGGTCTGGTGATACCTGTATATCTGTTTTATAAATTAATTTTCCAATGAAGTATTTAGAAAATCATATTATTTATTTGTTTTTGTATTTATAAATCTTAATTATTTTACGTTTATATCAAATTAATAATTTGAGTCTATTTTTTTATTATTTATAAAACCAATATTCCACTGTATAAATAAAATTATTTTTGTGAACTAGAAAAATAAAATTTGCTATTTCATCATTTTTATTGCACTTACGTAAATTCTCAATTATTTAATAAATCTACATAGAAAAATTAAGTATAACAAGATAATATTGAAAAGGGAATATTTAAGTTTGTTTTTATTTATTATTTTATATATTTTTCAAACTTTTATAGTTCACATACTGTTTCATACAAACTTATGCAATTTACAAATTCAAATGAAGTGAAGGTTTACGGGAGTTATTTTATATACGCTTTATAATTTAGTAAATAAAAATTGTTTTTTTTTTCAATAAATATTACTGAAATAATGAATCGACTTTTACTATTTTGTTTTTCATTGAGAAATTTAAACAAATCGCATTATTTTTAATTGTTTTCAACGTTTGCAATTAACCGCAACTGCTGATTCATCGTAGATAAAGTGTATTAGGATTGGTATAACGTTCGATTGGCAGCAACAAATGATTCATCGTTGTGAAGCGCGTTTTCATAAATATATAAAGATTATTTTTAGTATTTGCAGCTGCAACTTTTAAATATTTGGGTTTTTGTAACCATATAAGGGTTGTTTAATCATTTTAGAACCGCTGTGAATCATTGCGACGTAGACTAGTTGCGTTTTTGTTACCTTTTAAGTATTTATTTAGCTGCAGCTGATTTGTAGTAATAATTCCCGTTTTAAAATTCATTTCAGGATTGATTTATCATTATCATGATAAATACGAGGTGCGTTTTTTGTAACCATTTCTGGATTTGTTAGGGTTTACAGTTGTTTGATCTTAATTGAAACTAGTCGCGTTTTCGTAACCATATTATGTTTGGTTTAATGTTTGGAAACCACTGTGAATCATCGTGATGTAGATCGGGCGTTTTCGTAACCTTATTATGTTATGTTGGTTAGATCGGGCGTTTTCGTAACTATATTACGTTTGATTTAATATTTGGAATCCACTGTGAATCATCGTGATGTAAATCGGGCGTTTTCGTAACCATATTTCGTTTGGTTTAAAGTTTGGAAACCACTGTGAATTATTGTGATGTAGATCGGGCGTTTTCGTAACCATATTA
>NW_017099708.1:0-1419 GCF_001412225.1 Nicrophorus vespilloides
GCATCAACGAAATTCAGCCACATTTATGCAAAATGGTCATGGAAAATTTCGATAAAAGAGTGCGTTTGTGCCAGCAAAGCTGTGGAGGACATTTGCCCTATGTATTATTCCATAAATAACCTAACCTAACCTAACCTAACTACCTCTAACTAACCCTAACCTAACCTCTAACCTAACCCTAACCTAACCCTAACCTAACCCTAACCTAACTCTAACCTAACCTAACCTAACCTAACCTAACCTAACCTAACCTAACCTAACCTAACCTAACCTAACCTAACCTCACCTCACCTCACCTAAGCTATGTATTTTATGATTCAATAAAAAAATCACAACTTGAAGACTAAAAAATCTGTTTTCTACTTAATTCAAATCCATCGTTAATTTTGGGACACCCTTTATATGATACTTACAAAGTAGACAAAACAGAACTTTGCATAGTAATATGTATTGGTTTTGTAACCAGTTAATACACATTGTTAGTAAATATGCACATGACGAGTAGAACTATCACTCTTCAGAAGTTTTTCTAACAAAATATTATACATATATTTCATATTATATCAAAATTAACTGTCCCAAATTGTTTAATTACTTGATGATACTGAAAATTATTGATTAATTACATTTTTAAGCAAAGAGACTATTTCATATCTCAATTTTCAGTAGTAGTCAAAATTTGTACTTTTTCAAACAAAAACACTTTGTTAACTATGAACCAAATAATTTTACATTATCAAGAAAACAGACTTTTTTTGTTTACATTATTTTTTATGAATTATTTGTTCATGATCTGTTGAACTGCAATTATTTTTTGTTCAATATAATTATAATAGTGAGAAGAATTTTTGCAAGCAAAACGGGAAGCGGATTTGATCGGAATAAAAGAAACGTGCATAAAAGGCACTTCGCAGCTTCGGGCGCTGGAAAATGCGGAATGGAATTATGCATTCCGAAATTAGAACCGTGGAGTAGTGAAACTTGTTTTTCTAGTATTAACACCGCAGTAAAATGGAAAACCCCATCGAGCGCGGATCGCCTCTTAAATTTAATTAACTCTCTTGCCTGCAACATACGCAAATAAAAAAAAATATAATTCTCGTTCTGATTATTTTATTATTCCTTATATACAGTGAGTGAAATCGTAAATATCTATATCAGAAATTTTATATTTATAAAAAATTACAATCGAATTTTTTGATGTGTCAAATTGATACTGCACATAGGAATATAGTGCTTTCTTATGTTGGTACTAATAATAGATTATGCAACTATTTTGACCTCATGGACCTCACTAAACTAGTCCTTTTTTGTGCGATTTATTTTTATGCGTTTTCTGTGGAACGTATCTACCGCATAAAAAGAAACCAAGTGTATTCTATATTTAGAATCTTTTTTTCGCGAGATTCAATATTTGGA
>NW_017099709.1:0-10626 GCF_001412225.1 Nicrophorus vespilloides
TAGCATTTTCGTACTACAGCCGAGTCGCCTGCTATGAGCTGTAGAAATTGAAAAAACAGAGAAACGACATTTTTTTCAGCATTTTTCGACAACCCCTTAAGATAAATTCTTCAACGACCAATCGTTTGAAAGCTGAATTTCTCACCTTTCCAACAAGCCTACATACATATTAGTGGTGTCATGGAGTCGCCTGCTATCAGCTGTACAACTTTATTTATGTATTATTTTTCAGTTTTTACAGTTTTTTGTGAATTTCTCGACAACCCCTTAAGATAATTACATCATCGATCACTCGTTTGAAAGCTGAATATCTCACCTTTCTAATAAGCGTATATACATCTTAGTACTGTCATCGAGTCGCCTGCTATGAGCTGTAGAACTTGAGAAAAAAAGCTCATACTTAACGTTTTATACGTAACAGAGAAACGACGATTTTCTCATTTTTTTTTCAGCCTTTTCGGTTTTTTGTGCATTTCTCAACAACCCCTTAAGATAATTACATCATCGACCACTCGTATGAAAGCTGAATGTCTCACCTTTCCAACGAGACTAATAGCATTTTCGTACTACCGCTGAGTCGCCTGCTATGATCTGTAAAAATTGAAAAAACAGAGAAACTACGTTTTTTTCAGTATTTCTCGACAACCCCTTAAGATAAATTCTTCAACGACCACTCGTTTGAAAGCTGAATTTCTCACCTTTCCAACGCGCCTACATACATATTAGTGGTGTCATGGAGTCGCCTGCTATGAGCTGTAGAACTTTATTTATGTATTATTTTTCAGTTTTTACAGTTTTTTGTGAATTTCTCGACAACCCCTTAAGATAATTACATCATCGATCACTCGTTTGAAAGCTGAATATCTCACCTTTCCAATAAGCGTACATACATCTTAGTACTGTTATCGAGTCGCCTGCTATGAGCTATAGAAGTTGAGAAAAAAAAGCTCATACTTAACGTTTTATACGTAACAGAGAAACGATGATTTTCTCATTTTTTTTCAGCCTTTTCGGTTTTTTGTGCACTTCTCGACAACCCCTTAAGATAAATTCTTCAACGACCACTCGTTTGAAAGCTGAATTTCTCACCTTTCCAATTAGCCTACATACATATTAGTGGTGTCATGGAGTCGCCTGCTATGAGCTGTACAACTTTATTTATGTATTATTTTTCAGTTTTTACAGTTTTTTGTGAATTTCTCGACAACCCCTTAAGATAATTACATCATGAATCACTCATATGAAAGCTGAATATCTCACCTTACTAATAAGCGTACATACATCTTAGTACTGTCATCTAGTCGCCTGCTATGAGCCGTAGAACATTTTTTTCGTATTATTTTTCAGTTTTTACAGTTTATTTTTTAAATACTCGACAACCCCTAAAGATAGTTACATCATCGACCACTCGTATGAAAGCTGAATATTTCCCCTTTCCAACACGCCTACAATTATCTTTGTAGTCTTATCGAGTCGCCTGTTATAAGCTGAAGAACATTTTTTTCTCGTTTTTTATTCAATTTTTACAGTTTTTTGTGATTTTCTCGACAACCCCTTAAGATAATTACATCAACGACCACTCGTCAGAAAGCTGAATGTCTCACCTTTCCAACGAGACCACTAGAATTTTCATATTTATTTTTACAATTTTTCAAGAAATTTTTTATTTTTACATAAAATATATTAATAGTTAAAAAAAAGAAGGACCTATAACATTACCTTGAGGAACATTTTTTTTTTGGAAATAGGTTTTAAAAATAAACAAACCAAAAATTGTAGACAAACAAACAAAAAAAAATAGTAATTTTTATTAAATAAATAAATTCATCGTTGATTTTTTTTTCCTTTCTTTTACAAATTTACAGACTAATAAATATTGCATTATATAATAGAAACGTAATGGTGAACATTCACGCGCTGTTAGGATTATGTACAACATTAACAATACTTAAATCTAATACAAAAAAAAATTGGCTCATATTGCAAAAGTTATAAAAACAAAAAATGTTGGTATGCATGAAACGAAAACAAAATATTAAAAACAATTGAATGAACGACAATCTGGAATCTGTGAGTTAAAAGTTAATTGAATGGGAAAATTTTGCACAATTATAACGAACGAACAAACAAACAAAAATATGGTTTACTTGAATGGAAGTAACTGTGTAATTAATGGATTATATTAGAGATTGTGTGGTGAATTGCAATAAATAATTGAGCACTTTTAATGATGCGTCTTTTCTCTTTTTTTGAGCCAATTTCTTCCTAAATGTACAATTGATCATACTGGAATTGTGTCCTGTTTTTCAATAGAATCCGAACCTCGACCTGAGACCTGAAAAACGAAACGAAAACGTTATAAATAAATATTAATTGAATGCTCCCTTCTTTCCCTATTGTTATTATCGAAAGTTCAGTTTATCTTCGCTCTATTTCCACGCAAAAGACTATGGAGCCAGGCACGGTGAAAGTCTTATTAAGAATTTAACACCTGAGAGAAATATATGTGAGGGGGAAAAGACCCTAATTAATACCTGTGTGTGACAATGCCAAATATTTCGTGAATAATTCGTGTCGAGGCGTGTAAGGTTTTCCTGATGACTTCATCGAAATACTTCCTTTCTTTAGAAACAGAACATAATGGATCCGAAGATAAATTACGCATTGTTGTTTAGGCCACAATTTCCTTCGAAAACCCAATAAACCGTAACCGTTTTTTTCCCATTCCCTTTTGTATTTTACACTTTGATTCTGATATTCCGCGTTTACGAGGTGAAAATTATTACGCCGAAAACCTTACGCAATTTCACTCTTATTTTGTTTGTATGTTATTTCATTCTTTAATTACCGTTTCTCTAATTGCTTTTGCAACTTTGTGTGTTTTTTCCTTTTGTTCTTCTATTCTTTATATAATTCGTTGCTTTCGGAAACAGCACAAGTCTTGGCCATAAACACTCGCAATTACTATCATTTAATTTATATAATCTTACTAAATTAACAGTTAATTAATAATTGTATTCATATATTCACAATTTAAGAGAAATGTCATAAAAGAAACATTACTATTTCCATTGATCGCCATTGTTTTTCTATTGAATTTACATAGTTTTTAATTAGATAATCAAAAACTGTAGATAATCAAAATTTGTCACTAATTAATTCGTAATTTTATTTTCAGCACACAACTTTCATGACAAAGTTGTAAATTGGTTTAAATAAAGTTTTGTCATAAAAGAAACGTTACTATTATTATTGATCGCCATTTTTTTTCTATTGAATTTACATAGTTTTGAATTAGATAATCAAAAACTGTAAATAATCAAAATTTGTCACTAATTAATTCGTAATTTTATTTTCAACACACAACTTTTGTGACAAAGTTGTAAATTGGTTAAAATAAAGTTTTGTCATAAAAGAAACGTTACTTATTTCATTGATCGCCATTGTTTTTCTACTGAATTTACATAATTTTTAATTAGATAATCAAAATTTGTCACTAATTAACTCATGATTTAATTTTCAGCACACAACTTTTATGACAAAGTTGTAAATTAGTTAAAATAAAGTTTTGTCATAAAAGAAACGTTACTATTTTCATTGATCGCCATTATTTTTTTATTGAATTTACAAAGTTTTTAATTAGATAATTAAAAACTGTAGATAATCAAAATTTGTCACTAATTAATTCGTAAGTTTATTTTCAGCACACAACTTTTATGACAAAGTTGTAAATTGGTTAAAATAAAGTTTTGTCATAAAAGAAACGTTACTTATTTCATGGATCGCCATTGTTTTTCTACTGAATTTACATAGTTTTGTATTAGATAATCAAAAACTGTAGATAACCAAAATTTGTCACTAATTAATTCGTAAGTTTATTTTCAGCACGCAACTTTTATAACAAAGTTGTAAATTGGTTAAAATAAAGTAATGTCATAAAAGAAACGTTACTATTTTCTTTTACCGTCATTTGTTTTCTCTTAAGTTTACACAAATTTTAATTTGATTATCATATTCTATAGATAATCAAAATTTATATTGAAATATTTCAAATCTCAAATATATTATTTCCAAGTCAAAGAAAGAAAAAATCCAAATTTTTTTAAAGTCATTTGATTACAAATTACGTTTGTTTTTTTATGTAATTATGCGTAAGAATGTTGAATGTGAATTCTAAATAAAATTGATAAATTTTCTGCATTTTTCGTATACAATTAACATGAAAATTACGAAGTTCATATAATAATAAACATGAAATTCCGGTAATTTTTTTTTTGTTCCACTCTCGTTTTAATAATGTAGTGTTATTCGTATCCTCGGGCGTCGACCAGTTTGCCGTGATTAACGAAAAATCTCTTTCCGCCTTTCGGCCAATGGCCTTTCGTTATTTGATCTTGAAAATAACACTTTTGTATACTTTTCCTTGTATCGAAATGAAATCGAATTTACAAAAAAAAATATTGGTTTATTATGAACACAATTTGTCATTGATTCTTGACAAGTCTCAAGAATTCTATGGAAATGTTGGTTTTCTACGACTAGGTCAATGATTTTGTAATAATAATCACACATTTACCTAACGGATCCAAGGCCTCATACGTATCACAATCATATTTCTAATTACAAAAATTTATTTGTTAAGAAAATTTGCTTTTAGAAACGAAGAATTTAGATCTAATTTAGACACGATAATTTGGGAAATAATTAATTATTTAATTAGATAATCGTTATTTTACTAAAATTCATTGATCACAGGAAATAGTAGCAATTATGGACACTTTTGTAAGAATTTTATATGACTTTTTAAAGTTTCCTGTTTGTGACAAATATTTCGTTATAAATACACGAAAATGTTACGTTTTCAGCACGGAAATGCTCCAGACTAATTTCGCAAATGTTTTTGATATCAAATGTAAAAAAATTTCTTGTAAAATTGCTAACTTTATTAAAAAAGTAGTAAATTGTTAAAAATATAGATTTGTCATAAAAGAACCGTTACTACTTTGTTATACTGTCATTTGTTTTCTCTTAAGTTTACATAAGTTCTAATTTGATAATCGTATTCTAAAGATTATCAAAATTCACTGTATTACTATAAAATAAGTGAAATAATAAAATTTGCAAACAAAGAACAGAAAGAAATTGTTGAAATTATGAATGAACAAATTATTATTATTGGTACAATTTTTGTTACGTCCGTTTGTTTTTTTGTAACTGCGTTTCTCAATTTCCATATTTAGCGCATTTTGCAATTTTTTTTTATTGATATTAATTGGCTTATTTGCATAATGCAAGGCTAGAGAGATTGAACAGACGAAAGAAAAAAAAAAACAAAACGAAAAAAAAAGACAGACACACGAAATTAAACTTTCCCAAACTTGTAGATTTGCAAGGTAAAACGATTAATTCACATTTTATATGTATAATAAAAACAAAACTGATGTAATATAATTGCAAAATGACAATTGTCTATTTTTGTGTAATAATAATTAAAAATGTTAATGTTTTTTTTTTGTATTTATTTTGAAGATTTCTTAACTTTCGTCTGTAGTTTTAAGCGATTTTTTGAAATTCTTTAATTATTTAAATATGTTTGAACACAAATCTTCAGAGAATAAAATGAGTGTATAGGTATAATTGTAACTTATCTGGATTTCTTGTAATTCGAGGTCAAAGTTGAAGATGTAATAAAGAAAGCTTTGAGAAAGTTGTGTCATTAGTTTTTCATAATCTATGCATCACAGTTATATGATTTAATACATAAAATAAACCCAAATGTCCAGGGAATAAAATGAGTCTATTATCATAATTGTAACTCTTCTGGATTTCTTGTAATTTGAGGTCAAAGTGGAAAATGTAATAAAGTTAGCTTTGAAAAAGTAGTCTCTGTAGTTTTTAGTGATTTTCTCATAATCTATGCAAGACAGTTATATGATTTAATACATAAATTAAACCCAAATATTCAGAGAATAAAATGAGTTTATTATCATAATTGTAGCTCTTTTATATTTCTTCTAATTCGAGGCCAAAGTTGAAGATGTAAAAAAGTTAGCTTTCAAATAATAGTCTCTGTAGTTTTTAGTTATTTTCTCATAATCTATGCAAGACAGTTATATGATTTAATGCATAAATTAAACACAAATATCCAGGGATTAAAATGAATCTATTATCATAATTGTAACTCTTCTTGATTTCTTGCAATTTAAGGTCAAAATTGAAGATGTTATAAATTAGATTGAGAAAATTTGCTTTTTTTTTCAATTGAGTTAATGAAATAATATATTTTAAAACTGTCTTATTTCCTTATTTGTATATGATCTAAACGGATTTTCAAATGTATTTCTTGTAAGATTCATAAATTTAAACCATTTTTTCCAACAACTTTCCTTAATAAATGCAAATGCATTCACGACTATAAATGCAACCAATTTAAAATCGATTATTCAAACTGCAACAATTTATTCACGCAAACGTTTCAAAGACAGGAGAGAGAAAAATATGTAAATAAAACAGAAATAAATTGTGCGCAAAGACAACAAACACATTGTTTGTTTTTCATATCTTTACAATAAATTATAGTTATTGTTATATAAAGTAAAGAAGTTTTCAATGATTTCGTGCATCCGATTGTTGGTTTAACGCACGAAAGAACACCAGAAAATTCTATTGTTTAATTGCATCTCGTTAGTTCGGCCTGATTTCGAAATTAACAAACTGAAAGAGAATGAATGAGAAAAAAACAACATAAACTTCTTAGTAATTATCAGGGTTAAAAGTCTATAATGTTTGTAAATTTATGAATAATTGAAGAAGTATATTGAACACAAATATTCAGGGAATAAAATGAGTCTATTATCATAATTGTAACTCTTCTGAATTCCTTGTATTTCGAGGTCAAAGTTTAGTTTTTTTTTTAGTGTTTCTCTCGAAATCTACGCAATTAAACACAAATATTGATGGAATAAAATGATCATAATTGTAATTGTTATGATTTCGTTCATCCGATTGTTAGTTTAACGCACGAAAGAACATCAGCAAATTGATTTTTAAAAAAATAAATAAAAAACTTTAATTAACTTCTTAGTTATTTCGACCTGATTTCGAAATTAACAAACTGAAGAGAATGAAAGATATAACAATTAGCGGGTTTAAAAGTCTGTAAAGTTTTCGAACAAATTCCTGTATGCAAACGCAATAAAAACCAATCTAATCAAACGATAATTACGTCTCGCCCATAAATGTATACGTGTTCGTTTTTTCTTTGCAAGTAATTGAAGAAATATGTAATTACCAGTTTCGTAAGAACATTGTTGCGTTTCGATATTTGGTAACCAATTAATTTAATAAATAAAACTTTTTGTATACAATGAATGAACTTATACATTTTCCATTTTATTCAATAACGTTTTGCCATCTTTCTGGTAACTTCGTGATTCCACGTTCATAAAACTTCTGGTCTTTATAAGCAAAATTAAACTGAATCAAACGCGATTTCAGATCATCGGAATTAATGAAAGTTTTAAAAATCAAAGAGTTTTGTAAACTTCGAACTAAATGGTAATCTGATGGTGCCTTATGCGAGATGTGAGATCACTTTCCAATCAAGATTCAATAATTTTCTACGAGTTACCAAAGATTTGCATTGTTTTGCCATTTCTGACCAATTTTCTTTGATTGCTTCCTCAAGTTTCTTTAGTTGTTGACAGTAAATTGATCGATTAATTACACAACAGCTTTATAATTCTATCAAATTCACCTTTCGGTTGGTTCATCAAGTTTGAATTTGTTATAAAGTAAGTTTTGAAAAAGTAGTGTCATTAGTTTTTAGTGATTTTCTCATAATCTATGCAAGACAGTTATATGATTTAATGCATAAATTAAACCTAAATCTTCAATGATTAAAATGAGTGTATTATCATAATTGTAACTCTTGTGGATTTCTTGTAATTCGAGGTCAAAGTTGAAGATGTATTAAAGTAAGTATTGAAAAAGTAGTCTCTGTAGTTTTTAGTGATTTTCTCATAATCTATGCAAAACAATTATATGATTTAATGCATAAATTAAACCTAAATCTTCAGAGAATAAAATGAGTATATTATCATAATTGTAACTCTTCTGGATTTCTTGTAATTCAAAGTAAAAGTTGAAGATGTAATAAAGTGAGCTTTGAAAAAGTAGTCTCTGTAGTTCTTAGTGATTTTCTCATAATCTATGCAACACAGTTATATAATTTAATGCATAAATTAAACATAAATATCCAGGGAATAAAATGAGTCTATTATCATAATTCTAACTCTTCTGGATTTCTTGTAATTCGAGGTCAAAGTTGAAGATGTTATAAAGTAAGCTTTGAAAAAGTAGTCTCTGCAGTTTTTAGTGATTTTCTCATAATCTATGCAAAACAGTTATATGATTTAATGCATAAATTAAACCCAACTCTTCAGAGAATAAAATGAGTCTATTATCATAATTGTAACTCTTCTGGATTTCTTGTAATTCGAGGTCAAAGTTGAAGATGTAATAAAATTAGCTTTAAAAAAGTAGTCTCTGTAGTTTTTAGTGATTTTCTCATAATCTATGCAACACAATTATATAATTTAATGCATAACTTAAACTCAAATGTCCAAGGAATAAAATGAGTCTATTTTCATAATTGTAAGCCTTCTGGATTTCTTGTAATTCGAGGTCAAAGTTGAAGATGTTATAAAGTAAGCGTTGAAAAAGTAGTCTCCGCGGTTTTTAGTGATTTTCTCATAATCTATGCAAGATAGTTATATGATTTAATAGATAAATTAAACCCAAATATCCAGGGAATAAAATGAGTCTATTTTTATAATTGTAAGTCTTCTGGATTTCTTGTAAATAGAGGTCAAATTTGAAGATGTAATAAAGTAAGCTTTGTTAAAGTAGTAAATTGACCAAAACGTTGTGTAACTTTCAATGAAACATCTATCTATCATCATTATAATAGCTGGCTTTGGATTCTAGCAAAGAAGTGAAATATGTCGAAAATATTCGTTTGTTTTTTTTTTGTTAAAATTGACCCTAAACAAACGAGATTATGACTTCCAAAAGTGACATCTTTCAAATGACAGAAGCGCTTCAAAACAAAGTTAACGCTATCTATTTGTGTAAACCGAAATTACTTTCTTGCCAACCCAATAACTAAAAAGGGCTGCGAACTTTGGTTTGCTGATGCCGGAATAAACTTTGGAGGAGGATAATTGGCCGCACGCGATTATTAATTTTCTTGGGCTTCGGTCCCGATCTCCGGTGGCAACAGGCAGGCAAGCAAGAGCAACCCTTCAGCGGTCAGTTTAATTATGGGTTTCTCTTCTCGGTCGGCCGCCCTTTGATTTCCTTCCACTCCCCCAAGAAGAAACAAGGTTTCTCTCACTCACTCACTCTTGAACGAGTAATAATATTATCATCAGCAGTAACGTACGCTCCCTTGCATCAAACGACTGCTGCTGGCCCTTTGTGTTGCGAGCCCTCTCGAGGTGATGTTGTTAATTGGTTTTTGGGTTGGTACACATGATTGTTAATAGGCGAAACTTTGCTGCTCACTTCATGATATCGATACGATGATTATAGTAAAATCAAACATTCTTATATAATTTTTTTTTTGTTTATATATATATATATAAATATTATATACTTGATACTTGTATATACACAGTTAATAATAAATAATTAATTAATAATTTACAAAGGGCAACTATATAACGAGAGGAAACAGAGATATTTTGACTCGTTGGACGGAGAAGAGATCAGATCTTACTTGGACCACTCGGAGGGACGAAACCGTAACCGGAAGCTCCGACGACGACGCCGGAAGTCTCGCCGTTCGCTTGCGGTGCGGCGGGAAAGACGACCGGACCGGTGTTGGCTCTCGCGTCTCTTTGATTCACCACTGGAGCGGCATCAGCGAATCCACCGCCGAAGTGTCCTCCGAAGTCTCCGAATCCGAACTGGGCTCTGGCCAAAGCCAGAAGGGCGAAAAGTACGACCACGATCTGGAAAAAAAGTTTTCAAAATTAGAAAGAGCATTTTAAACATCTAATGCATGGAGCTAGAGCTACACGAACAACAAGAAAACGCTTCACGGTCTGATTGTTGTCGGCATAATAAATTATTTGCCAATCGCGCACAAACATATACACGACGCGTGCATAATACACACACACACGCTTTGGATTTATTTCAAATTTCTGCTGGATTTTGCGTAAGAGAGATTTACTCCTTTTTCGACCTTGCGCTCCAAGGTTTTCCAGGCATTCCTTTTTGGGGGGTGGCTCGAACACGCTTTTCAATCCATCCGCTTTCCAATCGTTTAAAAGCAAACGATTTTCAACGTTACCTCATCATTACGCAACGGTCGCGTGTCCTCTCCTCCTCCTTCTTCAGAAACACAATCATTTCCAGCAACGATCGCTCATTTTCTTCTCTCTTAATTCATCCATTACGCAACGACTCAAACTATTTCACACTTAGTTCAACAAATAGGTAAAATCTCAAGCAAAAACAAACTTCTACTGCTTGAAATTAAGCAACGATTCCAAGGAATTTCAAGTAAACATTACAATTTCAAATTAATCTTTAACAATTTGCAAAAACACTGCAGCA
>NW_017099709.1:10641-11368 GCF_001412225.1 Nicrophorus vespilloides
ATACAAATTTTACTCAAAATTGAAATTTTTCTATTTTATGAAGAAAAATATTCAATTTAATTTTTGCAAATTTATACTGCTTTTTTTTTTCTTCCAATTCATTGAAATATTCAATTTACTTTATTACTATTGAATCGAGTTTACTGAAACTTAAAAATGAGCATCAAAAAGCAATTAAAATAGAAGAAGTAGAAAAAAACAAACTTATACTGCTCGAAATTAAGCAACGATTCCAAGGAATTTCAAGTAAACATTACAACTTCAAATTAATCTTTAACAATTTGCAAAAACACTGCAGAATTCCAAAGAAACTACAATAAACAAACCGTATATTTAAATGGAGCGAAATTATTTATGAAATTTATGAAGAAAAATATTCAATTTACTTTTGCAAATTTGTACTGTTTTTCTTTCAATTCATTGAAATATTCAATTTACTTTATTACTATTGAATCGAGTTTACTGAAACTTGAAAATGAGCATACATAAACGAGTTTACTGAAACTTAAAAAGGAGCATCAAAAAGCAATAAAATAGAAGAAGAAAAAAAAACAAACTTCTACTGCTCGAAATTAAGCAACGATTCCAAGGAATTTCAAGTAAACATTACAATTTCAAATTAATCTTTAACAATTTGCAAAAATTCTGCAGCATTCCAAAGAAACTTCAATAAACAAACCGTATATTTAAATGGAGCGAAATTATTTATAAATTTTACTCAAAATTG
>NW_017099710.1:0-10442 GCF_001412225.1 Nicrophorus vespilloides
TGCGGTTTTAAAAAAATATGGAACGTATCCTTTATTTTTATACATGTGTCTAGTCCTTTTTTGTGCGATTTATTTTGATGCGTTTTCGAACGTTTTGGAACGTATCTACCGCATAAAAAGAGAACCTAGTGTATACCAACTTTTACGCATGAATTGTCAGTTTAGACTCTTTGTCATCATGCATTAGGTCTCGAAATGACAGCTGTCTGAAAACTGCTGCTGAAAACTGTTATAAAAACGGCTTCGCGCCGTAATAAGGTTAAGAATAATTACACAACCAGCTTCTACATTTTTATCAGTTTAATATCTCTGTCATCATACAACCAATACAACTAATATACATGTATGTCTCACGTTAAACCCAAAATTGGATTGGAAAATGACAGCTATCACTATATGTCAAAAAGAAGAACTGATGAAAACTGTTATGAAAACATAGCGTCGCGCGGAAAATGGTTACAATTCAATATTTATTGCAATAGTTTCACAAAAAAAAACAAATAATAATTCTATTTATTTATATATATATATTGAGAAGGTGTATATGATGAGTCATAAGGAAATTGTCAAGTATACTTTTATATATTTGTGTTAAGAGTGGATGCACAATTTGTATAATCTAGCGGTTCTTAAACCCAAAAACGGACCTCGACAGCTGTCACCATATGTCAAAAGGAAGAACATTAATTTTCACACATGTTGTATGAAATCGTGTTATACGAAAATTTGGTAGGAATCGAGTTAGTGAAAACAAAAATCAGCGCATTGTAGGAACTGGCGTTATACTCGAGTCTAGTGTAGATGTATTTTTATGTAATAAAAAAATAAATGCAAAAGTGATTTGAAATAAGAAAAACAACAAAGATTCAATTACATCCAGCTACAAATTTGATGTTTTCTTCTTTTCCTCTCATTCGATATTTCATCCAATTCATTTTGGAATCAGGTTATATCCGTATACCCAATATAGTTGATTACTAGATAATATAAGATTCGAATGGATGGCGTGTCAAACGTAGCCCGAAGGCTTAGATATGGATGCCTCATCCTAATACATTATCAACGAAGGGAGGACATTCAGTACGTGCCTACTCTCCTATATGCCGCTAGAATTTGCATGGAACAAATTGCAGAACTTCTCGTATATTAACAATGGCATTCTTTATTTCCCACCGAACACATTCCCTTCCCTGTATGCCTCATTTCCTCGTAAGCCGAGCTTTTCATATTTTTCCCGCTTTGACCCGAGCACTGCTTTCATCAATTTTCCAAAAAAAAAAATAACAGCAACAACATACAAATCAATTCACGTCCCACATGCCGCGCTATTTAAAATCGATGATCATTAGAGATTTTGTTCTATTTTTGATGTTAAATACTAAAATAGGACAACAACGGTTTAGTACGGACATTAAACGTATTAGTACGGAGTTTATATTTAGCGCGAGTAATGAAAACTGTCCATTATTTATGGGATTAATCCTTCCAAAACGTGTACGGCATTGTTATTACTCAATATGAGGACGAGCAGATCCTTATTTTTTTTCGTTCTATTAAAAAAAATATACAGGATGCGTATAAATTGTGCATCGTTAAAAACTCAAATCGTTTCCTATTGAAGTATAAATTTGTATATAAATTTCAAACGCAGACGCAAAGATTGGATCGTAAGCTCCAAGAAATGAGGAGACGCATATGCATCTCCATGGAATTACACGAATCATAAATTAATAGGAATTGAGCGGATTTGCGAACAGCCTTCGGAGTGGTCATTTCGACCATTTCAGATTCAATTCAGATCGTTGATATTAGTGGTCGCGCGAAATAAGGCCGGGGAATAAGGGCCTACAAGCGGCGAACAGGAACCCTCTTCAGATCGTTCAAATCGATTGTGTGCTAGACCAAACTTATGCGTTAATTACATTTCGCGTATTATGCAACTTCGCTATATCCTCCACACATACTCTTTACAAGGATGTGTCCTCTTTTTTTTGTGTGTGTGTGTGTGCTCTGCTCGCAATGTGTGAACATAATTGAATTAACATTCGCATGAGCTGCTTTTTGGACTAGGATTTACATTGAATGATTTAATTATAGTCGGAAAATGTGATGGCATTTCATTAAAATATTAACGAATTTGTTAATATTGTTTGCTGCTTTCACGCTGTGAGTGAGGTGATGAGTCTACGTGCCGTGCCATTAGGGTGGATGGTTTCTAAATGGCATGGCAAACAGGACGTACGCGTTCCGTGAAATTACAATTGGAAGAAAACGGCGAACGCTGTCGGTGGAAAGTAGGAAAATATTGTAGGAATATATTGTTCGGAAGTGCTCTGGAAAATAAATCAATGTAAGGATGTTTGTTAAGTGGCATCCATAGTGGGGAAAAGCTGGAAAGTTCAAACCTTCGAAATAACACTTTCCAGTTTTAATTCATGCAAAACCCGGAGGCCCATCATAAGAAATATAACCTCTGTACACGGACGTGTAATTTTCTAAAGAGTACCTACCAATCGATTATTTTGCCCTTTTGTGAGAACTTCGGCTGCCGTTCTCTTTATGCACGGAAGGGAGTTCTCTTTATTCACCCTGTCGCACACTCTGCACCATCCTACTCATATTTGGACCGGCTTTCATTCAGGCTTCGCTCACATCTATACACTAGCTTTATTACTTTAACGTTATTAAAGTCAGAACTTTTGGTCATGCCTGAATGGCAACAATAAGGACTGAACTAAATTTTAACCAATTATTAGATTTTACTCTTTTTTCCTTTCATTGCACCACTTTTACCATCTACCCATTTCAATATCCCATAACAGCAGGACCGTCCTAAGATATTTGGCGCTCGTGGACAACTAAGTCTAGAGTTCAGTGAAAAATGTATTCTTCGGGGGAACCTTTAAAATTTTTAAGTGCAATTTGGACAAACCAAAAGTTGAGTAATTAAGCTAAATTTCATAATAATTAAAAGTTAAAACAGATTTTAAATACTGTCATGAATAACTTCAATGAAGAAAAGTTAAAATAATTATAAAAAAATTGTAAAAAATAAAACTTATACAAAGTTTTATTATATCATAAATTGTATTGACAGAATAATCATTGCATAACAAAGTACTTTCCAATACCATTAAAAAACACTTTGTAATTTGAAATGCATCTAAATGAATGCAAGTAAAAATAATGTAAAGTAAATCAAATGAAACTAAATTAATGATATTAATTTCTTAATGAAGACGTACGTCTTCGTCTTCATTAATTAATTAATATTATTGAAATATTGATTTTAAGTGATATTGCATAAGAACGTTTATATATGAGGAATTGTTTTAAAAGCTAAAAAGTTTTAAATGAATCCAATGAAACAAAATTGGTTACAAATATATATTTTTTTGAATCAAATAAAACTGTACTAATTATTAAGTTATAATTAGGAATTAAGCTTGAAAAAAACAACAAATGTAATCAAATAAGTTAAATTATATAAATTTTTAAATTACTTTGGTAAAATATTAATTAGTTTAAAAACTACTTGATTATAAAATTATAAATATCTTGATTATGTTTTTTCCATATGGCAGATATATATTTTTTTTAATATTTTTTGTTTAAATGTGTAATTATAATAATTTTAATAAACGATAAATTTATTTATTAATAATATTTATAATTTGACACGATTTATATGTTATATTATTTTTGATATATTGTAATTAATATTATTGCATTTTCAACAAATTTTCAGTCCGATTTTATTGTTAATTAATGAAATTAAACATAAAGGGATTTTAATGATCTCAAATGTATAAAAAGAATTTTTGTAAATGAATGTACAGTAAAATAACGGTAATGAACTGAGTAATAATAGAAATAAATATATATGAACAAAACAAATAATTATTTCTCTCTCTCTCTGTCTAATTAGGAAACGGGATGACCTCATTCTATTAATGAGATCAGATTCCGAGCAAAAGCAATGTTACATTTTAATTAAATTAAATATATTGAATTCGTTAAATTTACATTTTACAACATTCTCGACGTGGAGTTATTTGTAATGTGAATAATATATTTTTTATATATATTAAATTAGGTATTTTATATAATGAAAAATTCTCACATTCTTAATGTTATTAAAATTGTATTACATTTTGGATATTTGATTTTTACTTTACTTTTTTTACTATATACAGAAAATTAAAAAAAAAAACAAAGTAAAAATAAATCTTTAAGGGATTTGTGGTCTAGTTTCCTGCAGGTACTTCTGAAGAGACAACTAGTACCTTGTTATCTAGTTTGTTTAGGCTTCGATCCCGTTAGGAATCTACCACCTCTTCCTTATTTATTTGCCAAGTGTGTTTGTACTGAAGTAATAAATCCTGTACGAAATAAATTCCCTTATTCGATAACCAAAATCAACATTTGTTTGCTCCCTTTTTTTTTCTCTTCTCCTCTACTCTAGTTCATGCTCTTCTTCCTCTTATTCTTATTCTTTCACTACACTCAGAATCCTCCAGAGAAAGGGAGAAAGAAAATTGTAGGGTCTGAGAGTGTATGTTTTGGTTTGCCCAGAGATAGAGTGTAAAGCGAGGACCTCTCCCCTCTATCTTTACCCCAATCGTAATTTGAACGGAGAACAATAAAAAGAAAACACCATCCAGCCCAACCAGCACGAATTCTAGTTACATTTATTATTTCCTGTAATTCGGTACAGTTGAGGAATTGATTCGAATCGATTTCAATTCACCTAAGGCACACATTCACATAATTTAGTGGCCGATGTTCGATTTTCCGTCGCGCTTCTTCTTTTGTCGGCACGAAACCTTGTTTGTGCGATTTCTGTCGACACACTTCGACGTGCGCATATACACATATATATATATACACACACATACGTACACAAAGCACTCAAGTACCCACGCACTTCCGACAGGTATATATAGTGAACTACAGTAGTTCTCCTTTTACGATCTAGGATTAATCTCATTGAATTCCATTTTCCATTTGAGTTCTATATTACCAAATGGTTTTCCTTGAGCGCGAAACATGTTCATTCAAGGATATCATAATTTCATTCTTCAAGAAGTCATATTTTAGAGCTTACGAAAGTCAAACAACGCAGAGTTAGAATAGTCTTTGAATGGGTATAGTTATCAACTTCGAACTAATATAATAGAGAGCAATTGTTATAGTATTAAATGCAAAATATTTACATGTTTAAAGGACCTCTTTGTCAATAAACAAATACAATTATTATCATGATTATTATTCCTGTCACTTACATTGGTATTGATTGTCAACTCGAAACTAAGAGAATAGAGAGAGTAACAATTGCAAACATAGTTACACGTTTCAAGGACCTTTTTGTTCATAACCATTTATGAGGAATCTTCTTATTAAATACAATTATATATTCTCATAAGATTTCACGTTTCAATGTCTAGCAAAGTTAAACAACGCGTGGTGACAGTAATGCTTGGATGGGTATTGATTGTCCACTCGGAACTAATAGGTTGGAGATTATTTGTAGGGTAACGATTGAACACATTTACTCAAACACTTTTAACAAATACAATTACTCTTTACAATGTTGACTTCAGATAAGCAAATTTCATTATGCAAGACCTCATTTTTTGCTTACAAAAGTTAAACAACGCATGGTAACTGTAGTGATTGGAAGGTTTACCTTTGCCAACTTGGAAATAATACAATTAATGTTTTCTATTTAATCATTTTAAATTATTTGTAATCATCTCATCTAAAGTAATTATTGAATTACAAGCATGAATATCTTTCCATTGTTTACAAAAAACTAGGTTATACAAGTGCAGTGTTGTGAATGATGAAAAATTGAGTATTGATTGAATCGACAGACAATAGGAGATTTCTATTTGCAGACGTGCGAATTTGCGTTTGCATATTTTTCATTTCAAACCTATTGTTTTTTTTTTATTTTTAAATTTATTTGTAAAGTTATATTACAAAAAAGAAACGAGGAAGTTGTTCCATAAATGTGACTCCATCCCTCTGGGAAACCACCCAATTTACATGATCTTTGGGGAAAGCCTCGCTCCGTCCTCCGTCTAAAGTGAATTTGGTAATACTAAAGCCCATATTAAAACACGTTTTAAACGTGGGGGCTGGCGCGTTCAAAAATAATGTCGATTATCACCATTGTAATAAAGGAAACTTTAAACAAAGGCAAAGGGTCGAACGAGTGCTGACGTTTAATTAGCAAACAGAAATGAAGATACTAAATTGTCTGTAACATAATATTAGAAAACAGGGATTTTCATTCAGTTCTTTTTTTTTGGGTGGAAAATCCTGGAAATGCGAACTTCTAACTCTGGGAGTACATAAAAATGCAGAGCCCTAATGTGAAAAGTTTTGGAATGTGTAATAACGAGAAGCTCTGGAACGAATTCCAGATCGTTTATTGATCCATCCAGATTGCATATCAATATTATTACATATTTGCCAATGCATAATTCAACGTTTGCTTAATCAACGTTTAAAAAAATATTTTGACTGGTTTACAGTTTTCAACGTCAAATATCATTGCAAAAATAATTACAAATACGCAATTTCGTGCTTGCTTTCAATTAGTTTATTTGATCATAAAAATAATAAATATATTTATTTTATTGATTTTATTTCATTGCAAAAGTCATCAATCAATCAATTAACAATTAAATATGAAAATTTATTATTGAAAATACTGGAAAATAATGTTAATAAAATAAAAGTTAAAATAAAACATTTATATAAAAAAAATTACTTTTGAGTTATTTTGTCTAAAATCTGTATTTAATTAAGAAATACAGTTATAGGATTATCATTTAGGAATTTTAATGTCAAAATTAATTGTCAGATAAAACAATAATTTGATAAAGCTTGTATGTTGATATGTAATGCAGTTGTTGGATTCAGAAATATTTTGATATTAAAGTTCTGAAAATCTGAAAGTTCGTACTAAAATGAAATTAATTATAAGAATATACAATTGTTTCAGTATTTTAGTACTACAGTTCTGGGATTTAGTGAGTTGCTTACTAATAATTGAGATTGCAGTCAAAAAGGCTGTGAACAATGTCCGACAAAAGATACTTTGTACCCAAGGGTGGTATATACAACGACTTGCAAATGAAGACAGCTAAGAGTGAAATTTCGAACTTTTGTTAAAAAACAAACTTGTAGCAATTCTCTTAGCTTAGATTTACTTCAATTATAATTTATACTTGAATAATGGATAAGTTTAGATGAAAATTAAAAAAAAATCGATTGCATTGAAGCTAATGAATGGTCATTGTATTGACATTTGACCTAAACGTTTTATCAATGGTGCTATAAACTATTTACAGACTGAATGTATTAATAGTCGTACTAACAAAGGCTCTATTGTGTAAATGTAAATCATATAGTAATTTTATTACAACCAATTAGAGCGATTTTATCCAATACCAAATGTTTTACTATCGTCTAATTAATCGCATTTACTTCTTATGTTGACATATGTTTCGATTGACGTTGATAAACGTATAAACACGATATTTCTCTAAAGGAAAAAGCCGAATAGTTTTAGGAGAAATAAATTGTTTTAATAAAAAATATATATTTGGAAATTTATGAAATGGACCGTTTCAGAACGACTGCTGATATTGCTCAAATTATTGGGGGACCCAAGTGATGAAGAACAACGAAGGTTTCGGTGTGAATGAGAGAACATGTTATGTTGCTTGTTTAGCGCTTCGTAATGTTTCTTCACAGAAAACGTTTAAGTTTAGGTTTTATACGAGTAAGAATTGCTACCTCCGTCTTTTAATTTCGCTCCAAGACATTCAAGAATATATTTACAAGGAAAAACGTTTTAACTATTTTCTTTATTTATTTTTATTATCTGCGTCTCTTTTGGATAAATCTTAAGAAATTGTAATAAACGTTTGTCCAATTTGTCCTTGGTGAACTCTATAATTTGGTATTCTACCTAGGTGTTATGCACTAAAACTATTAAGTACATTGTAAAAAAACCATAGTTTTATCTCTAATATGCATATTGGATGATGGGTGTTGAGTAATTAAAAAACGTGAGAGAAATATCGCTTTATCTCGGTTTTAATTAACATTTCATAACAGTAATTATGTCAAAAGATGCGCAATGAAAGAGCTCTGCTTACGTAATAAAATATATAAAATTTTACACTAGTTATTATATAAAATTATATTTCTTTATTTCTATAAAATTTTCAAGATATTGCAAAAAAATTACAAAACTATAGAAAAATGTACTGATAATATTATTTTTAATTAGTATATTTGATGATCCTATTGTGTAGTTATCAAGTAATTAAATAAACATGAAGATGTGAGCAAAACAAAAATGCTGAAACTAGCCATATCTAGGTAATTAATTAACATTACGTAATCACCTTAAATTATGATTATCTGATGAGGCACATATTTCAAATTTAAACTCGTTAGAGAACGGTATTTTCATTGTAGAGTGAAATATGAGAATATCAACCTGTGTAATTCTATCCATTGTAACAAACTTTTCGCTGTTAATCGTTAGGAAGCACTGTATGAGCAAGCTGTTATCTTTTCCGACTCAGCTGGCGCACTGGAACTGATTAAATCCAAAACGGAGTTCAAGGTCAGGACGAGCAGTGGGCCATAGCAATTCTCGCCTGCATATATAAACTATTCATAAAGGGTTCTCGCGTTAAACTGTACTGGGTACAAGGACCCTTAGGAATTACAAGAAACGAATGTTCCACCAACAATTGCAATCAGAAGTAGATACACACAAAAAAGCAACATTTGTAGCCTTAACCATTCATTAAAGATGTCATGCAATCCAAGATTTCTAACATTCAACAACAACAAGATGGGTTATGAATTAGTGAAGGTTAATGTTGTTGTTCTTAACACTAAACCGTTTTTAATATTTCTATTAGGTTTAGTGTTAAAACAGGAATAGGAAAGATATAACTAAATTACTGATCAGTTTTTAGTAATTTATTTTTTTCTTTTGAAAACTTTAGGTGGTTAAACAATTAATTATCAGTGTTATATAAATATTTATTCATAAAATAAATAGATTGGGTAATTTATTATAAAGAAAAAAAGATATATGCGGCGTTATAATTTTATAAATTTTAACAATCGGGAAAAAGCTGGAAAATGCTTGGTACAACTTCTGCACCTGTATATCCAACTACCAATTAATATAGAAACTCTACTAGCGTAACCGAATCCCTAGTGAACGAAGCAATAACAAACTTCGTCGACAAATTAAAACAACAAGTTGAACTTAAATCAATTAAATTTTTATTATTTAACATCCCTAAGCAATTTAATATGAACGGGTGTATACAATTTAAATCAATTGAATTTTAATTAAAAAAAATGTAGTTAGTTCAAATTAAATAATTTAAATTGAAAATAAATGGACGAAATGGAAGATTAATTAATGAAATTATATTAATTTTATATAATAAGTAGATCCCCACTATGTTATTTCTTGTTTCCTATAAGTATCACGTATTTTAAGTTTCGTACACACTGCGTCCGATGAGTCAAGTAATGTATACTATTTGAATTTATGATAAATGCGCATGTACAACATAGTGTATACACAAATTAAAGTCAAAGCGCACGCGCTGTTTGATTTATCAAATAGTGTGTATGCATCTTAAAGTGAGTACGCACGCTCAAATTTGTATACTATTCGCTTACAATCTATTAGGTGTGCACTTTTCAGATGTGGTGAGTACGCACCTTAAAGTAAATTATACATTCAGGATAAAGTACAGATCGAGTTACTTTTTGGATAATATGAATACAGGTATACTATACTTCCTCTAGAACCATCCAATCTAAACAAGTGCAAGTCAGAAATTCTTTTACTCATAGCAACAAAAGCATTTTATTAAAGTTGCACAGTATTGTTGATGCCCTGTATAGATTAAGGGCGGTAAGTGCAGTTGGTGAAAAGTTATCACAACAACCTAATCCAATTCTGAAGCATGCCTAAGCCTGGAGTATTGTTTCCGAGTAGCCGTGCACTTACAGGAAAATAAGTTTTGTTATCGAAGGTAGAGTGTAGAGGTTTCAAATACAATTCCGTTATTCGGTGCATGGTTTTCGATAATTGTCGCCGTCCCGTCACTGCGGAACGGACATTATGAAGTTTGAATAATGCATAATACAATAAATTGTCGTCGCTTTGTGCACGTACATTTAATTGCACCGCAAAGGAAACTGCAATTCCTGCCCAGGAATTTACACCAACTTGAAATATCGTTTCCCTATATTAAAGGAAATTCTCAAATTCCATATATATTTTTGAACATGATTTCAGGGCAATCTCTTCTATACATAAAGGGAATTAATAATAATAATAATTTATTGGCCAAACATCGATACATAAGAAGAAGAGA
>NW_017099710.1:10453-38559 GCF_001412225.1 Nicrophorus vespilloides
AGTACAATTTATACATAAATAAATTTTAACATACAATAAAAAAATATATATTAATAGGCTGGCCAAAAGGCTAACGAAAGGGAATTATTGTATTGATTTTTTAAATTAATTTAAAAAACTTTTATAGTCACAAACTGAAAAAAAATCAATAAATTGTAATATTATTTTTACAAAAAATGTTTGAAAACGGACTAATCGAGGACATTAAAATATCACAAAATAATGACTTGAATATATAAAACAATTTACTACAAAAATAATTTTGTACACTAATTTATTTTCTTAAATAAAATTTAGTTTATTTTCAAATCCGGATTAATCAAAGCAATATTGTAAGTATTGCTGTATTTATTTTAAGATTACAATATTCTTGTATCCTCATCGCAATCAAAGACAGAAATTACTTTTAATGGTATTTTCACATTTATACAACTATAAAAAAAATATTCTTTGATGTTTTTTTTTTATTTTTTAAATATTGGTATAAAATTCATACGATATTATAATTTTGTTTTATGGTTTCGAGATGTGCACCTTCCTCTTTTATTTCTGAACCCGAACATCCCTTGGGCAGTTTCCTTTAGCTTTGCGCTTCTTCTCGTTTCTCATATTCTTATCGCATTCAAAGATAGAAATTCATGAATAAATCTTAATGTTTATATTTACATTTTTTTTTTCGACCAAAAAAAAACTACTTTAATGTTTGACAACTTTTTTTTTTGTACATAGATTTGTAAAGTCTTATATAACATTTACGTTGTTTATTCTATGTTACAAGTACAGAAGAGTTATTTGTATTTTAAACTTTGATTAGAAAGGTGTAAATTATAATATTGATTACAAATGTATATTTGATTTATAAAAAACGTAAATGGAATGCAATTGAGATTTGCTCGTTTTATTCGCTTAACAAATGCATAAATAATCAAGGAATGTTATAAATAAATAATAAGATAAAACTGTAAGTAAATTCCTTTGTCCTTCCTATAACGATACGGACTCCGGGTACGGATTTAGCAGAAGAAAGCGAAGGTTCATTAAAAATTGGAAAGTAAAGTTAAAATTAATGATAATTACGAGATGTTTCTAATGGAACGAAACGAAACAAAAAAAATGTACGTAGAATGGAAGTGTTATTCGAGCGCCTCACGATCACGATTCAGTCCCGTCGCGATTATTTATTTTCATACGATATACTTGCACGTATAGAGACGTATTACACCAGCAAATTACAAAGGAACATGCAAGGTTGGCTTTCATGACAATGATCGAAACATGCTTCGCATTAGTACGATCGATTTCGAACTTTCCATATTCCTTCTATATTTTTTTTTTGCATTAAGGTCAAATGGGACGGAGGATGCAACCATATATTTATATGAACGTATAATTCCGGTAACTTTGGCGAGTTACTAATTGTAGTTGTAATTATAGATGTGCATAATGGATGATATTTAATTATGCAGGTATCGATTGTAGCTGACGAAGTTATTTAAAATGCATGCCGGTGGTGATATTCGAGGTTCGGTTCATTGTTTCAGTGGTTTTATTGACAGCCATTTGATCCTAATTTCGGGAATCCTAACCCTTATGGGCATTTTTGCGGTTGGCCGCAAAAACCGTCCAACTGGATAGACCTTCTTACGACCATCGGAATACTAATACTTTGCTGCATATACTACTTTGATCGCTCCGTTTATTGGCGGAAAATTGGATTCACGCATAGAAGGAATCCAATAAGAATTGTTTTCAAATACAATTATAATGGACATTTTATAAGTTTAATATATTTTAAGTAAAAATTAACATTCAATTATTTTCTAATCATATACATTCTTACTAAATTAAAGGATTTTAATAAGATTTACACTTTTTCTTTAAAATTTGTTATAACTTTTGTCAATTTTGTCCACTGATTGTTTATAGGCAAAAACTGAACTTTACGTTAAATATTGTGTATTTTGATAAACAAATGATTGTTTCTGAAGCTTTAACCATACTTTACTACAGTAAATATAATCAATATTAGATACGTTTTGACATTGTAGTTTCAATTTAACGATTGCTTCTGTCAATTTTATCCACTGAATGTTTCTCCATTACTTTATTATACTGAATATAGACAATATTTATATACATAAAAAATCAAGTAATTATTAATAATAATTAGGAAAAAGATATTTTTTTATGTCGTATAATTTTTTAATCACTTCTGTTCATCAATGTGAACATTGGGTAAATTTAAGATCGTATTTGACATTAAATGGATTATCTTTACCGGTGGATAGTTACTATTATGATGATTTAATTTTTTAATTTGTTGTTGGCTATCGTCTTGTAGGTTAACTTCAGTAGTATATTGATGCTCTGCGATTCCACTATTTCCAATGACTGTGAATGTGCTGATTAACACTGTCATTGTCTATCGACTTGACTGAAGGTCCATATGCTGAACCTCATTCATTTCACTTTCCATCTGTGATGAACCATGGCCGTATTGTTGCAAGCACCGAGAGGGCTCACAAAGGGCCTCCAGGGCTTGTCCAGGATTCGAACCGGCGACCACGAAATCGTGGATAGGGCGACTTATAGCCGAATGGTAAAGTCGCCCAACCAAGAAAAAAATATAAATCTGCGATTTTATTATGTATACTTATTCATTATTCATGTTTAGCAACGCTTAAATGGATTTTTTTTTAAGAATTTAATGATTATTTTCTAACAAAAAGCTTATGGGACATTTCGGAAATAAATAATTTAACGATAAAGCATATATTTAATAGCACACAATGGGGAAATTCTAACTATTATCTATATTTCACTAACAATACTTGTGCGTATTTTGTGCGAAATTACGCATAAAATAACCGTTAACAATTTATTAGTGCCATTAAACGAACGATAAATGAACATTACCTTGGGAATATTGATTTTTTTATTCCTTTTAATTAAATATACCATCAGAATATTTCGAATGCTTCAGGTATGATGAGGCAGTTGTCATATTTAACTACTCTATATCGCTTATTGGTTTTCGTCTCACGTTTAAGAGATTTCATTTCCAGTTTCCGGCAATGTTATTCTGGACACGGACACTCAAACCAAGCAAAACCGTCCAACCCGGATCCGACAGTGCACACACAACCCTACCAACAATCTCCAAAATCCCACTGAACCACCCCAAACCCCTGACGACCACCCCAATCCCAAACAAAAAGACCACCTCGGTGGTACGACCATTAGCAGATAGCCAAACGTGATCAGTTACGTCATTACTTTATTTCATCCCTTCGATAGAACTGCCTTCCTTAACTAAAACTGTCTATACTTACTTTTCTTTTGTTTTGCTTATGCGTCAAGAAAAAAATAATCTTTATTGGATTCAAAAAGTTATAGCACGAAACGTCGCTGGATTTCAGGCGAGAAACGTTTCATGCCATATTATAAATAGAAAATTTCATTTGAAAATGGCAAGAAATTGTTACAAGTTGTAATACAATTTATATGGAGGTAATAAAAAGGAAAAATAAAGTGGAAAACGGAAGAGATTCAATTCTGCGAGGAAAAATAATAAACGTTTGATGCATAAAACGAGAGAAAGTAATATATATACACTTTCTACTATATGTTTCAAGGAAATAAATATTATTTTTATAAAAAAAAATAGTGTAAGAAAACCAAAGTCGATAATCGATAAAAGCAAAACTAATAATAATATCAATAAAAATACACGTTTTCTATTATTATATAACTGTAGAAATCAATATTTAATTATTTTATAATTATATAATTCTTAACTAAATTAAGGATTTTAATAAAAGTAATAATTTTAATGCATCCATTGTTTCTGAAATCATACTTTATTATACTAAATATAAATAATATTCGATACGTTCCAATCCTGCATGCTTTTTTGTTCATTTGGTTGTGGATTAAGTCCTTCATAGACAATCACATCGCATCCAAGCCTCATTCCAATGCAATTATACTAAACCGCAGAATCCCGGTTTTAATATTGTTTATAGAAGCACAAATTATTGTTTAAAATTTAACAATTAAATATTTATTTTAATCATTCTTTATTAAAATTCAAACTTTAGAACACTTTGCTTGATTATTTATTGATAATTTGTTTTCTAAAGCTATAACCCTGAAGACAAAATACGATTTTCTAAGTTTTACGAACATATAGAAAGTTCATTTAGTGTAGAAAAATAAAATAAAAATGATTCTGACTACTAGTGTTTCGTGCACGCATGTCGTCCCGACGGACTATCATGACCCATATAAATATTTAATTTCAAGCATTTGTCCCACATTTATTCATCTAGAAACGCAAAGTTTGTGGTGCAAGTGGTCGAGGGGATGTACAGTACAGTACAGTAAATACGTCGAGCTTAGTATTATGCCCAACACGATTGAACGTTAGATTTTAGTTAATTCTCGTTTGTACACAATCAATAATCGATTAGTCGTGCGCATCTGGTCCTGGCGTATTTGTTGTCCGATGGATTATCTATAGTTCTGTTTGTTCAATTCGTCATGTTTTCAAACTATTTAACTCCTAAATGAAGAACAACATCAGTATATAAAATGGATTGAAACTAATTAATTAAAGTATACAACTATAGAGAAATGATAAATATATATTTTTAGCATAAGTATGCAATTTATAAATCCATGGATCGTCACTTCTAGAAACGCTGATTTAGGACCCATCCACGTTATGTGATAACCGGAAAGGCAGTTTCGAACGACCGTCGTAGGCTCGCACTTAAATCGATTGGAAAGAAGAATAAAAGCATGCCGGCGCGCGTCTTCCTAATATCTTCTATTTCTATATGCATTGTACTTGGAAATAATGTGCACAACCTAAAATAAAACGCAAGAGGTACGTATGGCACAGAATGTTAACACTGCATTAACAAGCATTGCATTGTCACAGCCTGGGGGATTCAGATTGCAGGAGGTTAATTTGAATGAAAATTAGCGTTCGTTCCTTATGTAAACCGAAAAGAAGAAGATGAGATGAAATGGTTTGTCTTTTCATTTCATATAATATTTCCGCAGACGGAATATATATAAAAAAAAATCTGGATAAAGATAAAAGTAGGTGGCTGCAATGGAAATGGCTATTATTGTGCAGAGCGGCGCGTGTTTTTATTCGACTTGCTTTTTGGCAGCTAGGAAAATCTTCGCGGTATTATCTTCGCTGAAACAAAACGTGTATTGAATTTTCCCCAACGAGAGAGAGAGAGAGCGGAACACTTTTCAGCAAGCTGAAATAACAATGAATGGAAGCGGAAAGTCCTCACTGCAGGACGGTGGCTTTTGAGGGTCACTGCATAATGGCACGTTCACATTTTCCTAGGGTTTACCCACATAAATGTATGGCATCACTAATGACAGTATAGATTTTCAAACTGATACCGTTGCATCACAGGCGATTATCCATTTTAAACATCGCCACCTCAAATCCAAACTACTGTTACATATAATACCACAAAACCCACACAAATCATTCACTGGAGCAATGTTATGTAATCATTATAGAGCAATACATGAAACATATATTTATCTGACAGTTTATTTAAAAACCAACATCATATGCTACATTTCATTTAATTTTTGTGCGTCCGCACTACGTTCGTATGTACATCACAGTAATACCTTTTTTTTAATATACATTTTTGTTATTGATTACGTAATTACTCTATGGAAATATACATGTAGTCATCTAATAAGAATAAACTATTTTCATTAAACATGAAATTTAATAACAAATGGTTAAAATTTGAGGCCGAGAGGCGAATATATCAGCCACAACTTGTTATGCTTCGAATCGTCGTAATGGAGTCAACCAAAATTAGTTATTAATTATTGTTATTTAAATCAAACGCGAATTTAGCTTCAATTGAATTAAATTAAACCATTAAATAATTAATGTCATTAATTATTGTCACCGTATTTACATTATGCTGACGAGTTAGAAATACTATGAAATATTAATATTTGCCAAAATCAATTGAAAATTAAATATTTGAACATTCAACATATTTGATTGCAAATAGATAGAAATTATTATTGATTATTTTATTACAAATATTAAAAAATAATATTAAGAAAATATTAATAGTAATTGTTTTGAATAATTTTCAATTTTTTTTTTGATGGATGAGATCAAAAATCCCAGGTGTATTACGCTTTGAATTATATCAATAAGAACATGGATTTAAGGTTATCTCAAGGAAATAATGCAGTTTAAAATATTATAAAACAAACAGGAAAGAAAAAAGTACGGATTTTATACAAACATTTTAAAACTTTAACAACCTGTATAAAAAAAGAAGTTTTTAACGACATATGTTTTATCTCAGAAAATAACCTAGCATTTTTATCCCTTGTTTAAGGATATCCTTTATAAACATGAAGAAAAATAAATATTTTTAATATAAATTTATAATAATAATCTTTAATAGTCACAATTGTAACCAAAGGGATATCAAGCTAAGTCTTTTCGCCCTATAAATTTATAAATAATCCAAGTTTTATAATTACACCATAAATTTAAAGTTAAAGAAAAATATTTGTATTTTTGTATAGTATTTTATTATTATTATTTGTGATAAATGATGTGAAAGAAACAAAAATACTTTTCTGAACGAGTGTAATTACGTGCATGGATCTATTGGAAAATATACGTCGCTTTAATATTCACGTAAAAAAATACGGTATTCCAGAAGGAATTTAAAGTCATTAGTTTCTTGTCTTGGCCTCATCCCTTTACTCGAGTTTGTGTTACAGCATCGAGCGTGGAGCGTGGAAAAGGGATGCAGGATTTATATTTCAGTGAAAGGAGATATTCGAAAATTTCCAACTCAAACCCTGTCTTCGGTTTGATCACAGACAGGGGCGCTTGGACATCTTATCCTACATTGTATTACGGAAATGTATTGAAATAATTGCATTCTGAAAAAAAAATGTACATTCGTATTGGAATCACTATCAAATATCAAGCAAATAAATGAAACTAATTTTTATAATTATATAAAAACTGACATTGTATTCTACATATAATTTAGTTTTTGTTACGTAAAGGTGTGTCCGCTCTATTTGTGACCATATTGGAATTGATGTTTCATAGATGTGATCGGTACTTATTAAGATGTACATGATTTGTTAGTTAAAATTTAAGAGATTTGAGGTCGTTAGTTATTTGGGTGTGAAACCAACTAATAAATAGTAATAATATTTTGAAATTATCTCATGATCACAGGGAAATGAATTTATGGGATAAGGTTTTGGGTGGCGACGGCACGCGTCGGCTGCGCCCTTATATTATGAAATTAGTTTGGCAAACATTCGGTAGGGATATTTCTGTAGTAATTAGTGGGAACTTTCGTGAGTGTTGGAGAGTACCGCTCATACACATGACGACTCCAAACCAGCTCCGAGCCCTTACGGCTGATTAGTTAAAGTTGCACAGAATTCAGGACTGTCCCGTCCCTTTCGGTGAGTGATGTGTCTACCATCAATAGTTATCAACATGTAGACTATACGAAATGAAGAAATATTTATCCGTCTGCACACAATATTACTTCGATGAGAAGTTCGGTTCGCCGTAAGTGCTGTCATCCTATCTACGTATGTTACATACTTATTGTGCGTGGAATATGAAGCCGCACTCATCTTATACAGATCTGCAATTGTAAATTAGGTGACTGCACACGAGTGCCTTAAGTGGCACTTTTCATAGTCCTAGCATATCATGAGATGACAATAACAATAATAGTTATATTGTCCACAAAAATATACTCAAAACAGAAGTATCATCTCAAAAGATAGACATTATTATATACTTCTACATAAGTTGAAAATGTCTTTTAAGCTATAAAAATCACAACAATAATGACGTGAATTTTACTTTAATTTCACCCTAAGTTACATAATCAATACCCGACTGAAAAGAGTATTTAACTTAATGGAAAACGTATATTTAAATCTAAATATAAATAATTGATCAAATTAATTTTTATGTCAACTACATGTGACAAGTAAATTACGTAGAATCACGTAATTTACATAAAAACACAATTTATAATCTTGATTATAATTTTTTTAGGAAGAAAAAAAAAATTATTAAATTTTCACCTGAAATTAATAAAATTATTGTTTGGAAAGTTTCTCTTAACTTTAAATGTTGCGTATATAATTGGGGTTGTCACTTTAAATGGAGGTGGAAATTTAATTAGAAATTATAATAATTTTGAATTTAGTTGAAATGACCTAGAAAATTAATTTGAAATGTAAACTAATTAAGAAATTAAATTGACCTGACATAAACTGTGGACAAATTTATTTGAAAACAAATTTATTTAATTCAAAATTCAAAATGTTACGTAATTAAATTAATCTTGATAACAATTTTGTTACAATTATATGATTATGACCTTGAATTTTTTGAAGAAGAATGGAAATTTTCAACTTTAAACGATGAAAACATATTTGGAGGTATGTAACAACGAAAATATATCATAGATAAGTTGGATTAAATTATAATAAATTAATTAATAAAGCTTTACTTATTAAAGCTTACAAAGTTCAAAGTTTTTTTTTTTACAAGTCATTAGATATTATTTTTTGTAAGTTATTGGTTGATGCTGTCAAAGGCGTAACAAATCAAAGCAAATATATATTCTCAGAAGTAAAAAGCTGCCACTGACAAATACGTTCTGCTGTCTGGAGGGGTGATCTCTTATTGAGCAGCTGTATTATCAATGTAGCAGATACGCCCCAAAAGTCCCTATCGTATCCGATATGCCGATATACACAACTAACCTATCGTATCCTTGGTAATGATGGTTTTTGATAGCGCCATGGATTTGGAACAGGTATAATTGCACTTACCGAACGTGAATAACGTAGTTCTTAATCAAGCTGTGGTGGATGTCCTGCGAGGGAGCCCATGACAAGTTCACCGAACGCGACGTGAAGCTCATGATGAGTGGTCTACCCGGAGGATCTGGTACACCTGAAAAATAGATACAACTATGGTCAAGTTACATCAAACATAGTTTAAGTTTGATATAATAATTTGAACGTCGAGTTCAGCACGAAACTGTGTCACCACTCAATACAATGAGTATACGTTACGCTACAAAGGAGTATTTTCCTTTATAACTTTGTTTCTTTACTAAGAGCACACACAAATACAAACAAGTTATTTTCCATTGATATCACGTATAAAATGATTCCAAGAAACCACACAATATATGATATGATAAAAATGTAATTAAACATTAAGTTATAACATTTATAGTCATATTAAAATTAAATTTTAAGATTAGTAAATTAAAGAATTAATTAAAATAATTATCATATATATTTATACTTGAGAATATTTTTTTTGGAAGTAATAAGAAGTTTAACATTTCTTGTTAATGTAGTCTTGTGTTCCTCTCAACGTGAGACGAGGCACAAACTGAATTTTCTTTGAAGTACCGTGCGCTACGTCATAAAACATTCAAAAACATTCGCTAACAATGTTTGTTCGTGCGCGTTTTCACGCCTTCACTGAACATTTATGATGTATCAAACGATCACAAATGTTTGAATATATTTTACGTGGTTGTTGGATCTATATTAAAGCCACTACATTTATGCATAGAAATTTACTGACTTCCTACATTAGGCGTTATTACTGAATTTTATTAATGATAAGATCGTAAATGATGAATCACAAAAATATCTACACAAACTTCTCTTAACACGGTATGAATTCATATAACACGGTAAAATTTGATATAGATCTAAAATGACAAATAGTAAAAGTAGTTCTAATAATTTAGATTCCTCAAACACTGGGAAATGCATCCAAACTTCTCTTAACACGGTATAAATTAATATAACGTGCAATTGGATATAGATCAATTATACATATTAGCGAATGATATTAGATTAACTAAATCTGCAATTATCATACATAATTTTCCATGAATAATCAGATACATCTAGGTTGTTAATCGCGCATAATAGTGAAGCAACTACCGTTTTATACAAGGAATACCTGCACTCTATTTAGAATGTAGTTAGATTTAAAGTTATTCAGCATAGTAACAAATTTGGAATAAAAGTGTTTAGGATTACCTTGGACGATGAGCCTGACCAAAGCTTCGGCCTTTGGGCGATTGTTGACGAGGCATACGTAATCACCGCTGTCTTCGGCAGCAATAGGATGGAAGTCCAGACCATACGTGTCCCTCAACAAGGAGATCCTGTCTTGATCTGCCCACACCGTGATCGTATCGCTTGCGAATTCAATTAATTTTTGGTTATTGCTAACCGAGAACCATTCTAATGCTAACACCAGAGACTGCTCGTTGACACCAGGACAAGAAACAGTGATGTTATCTCCGGCTTGCAGCAGCATGCTCTCCACTGGCAACGATGTGATATCTGCAAAAACATCACCTAATGACAAACGGTAACAATAATCGCTCGATCAATATCTGAATATCTACACCACTGCACCCCATAAATTAATCGAGTTTCATTTACACAGATCTTCTGATAACTTAATCCTTCCACCATCTTAACACATTTATATTAACACCTAATTTACACAATTAATACTACTATCATACATTATAAGATACATCGAAAAATTGCGATTTAAAAAAACACAAATCTTGTAAAAACGCAAAAGAAACTGTGAATCTTCAAAACTACTATAAATAAGAAACAATGGCACATATGAATTTAGAAAGATATAGAATTGACATCGTATCTTGTAACATAAAGTTATACCATTATATAATTTGCATTAATATCTTACTTTGGATGATTCATGAAAGATTGTATAGAAAATGACACATTGTAAATAAAATAATGGAAAATAGATAATACATTGATTGAAAGTATCAGTTTAACTTTTAATCAGTTACTCACGCGGCGTCTATGAGGCGCCAGTGGGTACAAAAAGTTTTTGATCCAGAAAAATTAACAATGGAAACAATTTTTTTTTTATTATTTACTCAGCAATCTATCTACAAAAAAAGAAAAACAGATAACATACTCTAGTTCAGGGCATAATAGTGAGAAAAATTAAAAAATATATATTGAAGATTGATCCAGCGACCAAACTGCACAGAGTGCTTATTAAAGAAAAATTCACGAACACATACACGCAAACAAGTCTTATTGTCAATTTAGACACAACTTTAAAAGCGATTAGGAAACAATGACAATCAGAAACAAACGATGGTAGCGATGATGAAGATATATTTTTTTTACATTATTATAAAATCAAATCAATGTTATATTAATATAAATTGATGACTAACGTTATTTTTAACGGAATTTCTCAGACACTACGCGAGTAACGAGTTACGAAATGTCGCTTTAGTAATAAAGCGTTAATGAAATAAGATTAATAATTAAAAATCATTGATTTTATAAGACAAACTATTGTGTTTATCCGTGTTAAAAGAATAAATTGTTTAAAAAGAAAATAAAAATGAGCAGTTTTATTTTTGAAAAATGTTGTTTTAAAACCATTCTAAATGAGAATCAGATATTATAAGAAACGTGATTCGAAAGAAATGGACTACCATGGGAAGTATATAGCTGTTAAAATGTATTCATTCGAGTCCATAGTATAGATAGGTGGTTGTAGATGCAACGCTTTTGGATTCGTTTATCCGCGGGTTGTGCTGGAGTGGTGGTAATTCCGCCACAATCCACCGCTTTCACCTATTTCAGTGTTCACTGTTTCACTAAGTCCCTTTCCCATTTGTCTCCATAATATATGGCCCTAGCTGTTACCAAATGAAAAAAAAAGAAGATATATATATATAAGTATATATAGGTTTGTATGTATAGATCTATATATAATACATAAATTTTAACATCACAATAAGTCCAAGAACAAAATTTCATATTGCAATAGAGACATTCGGCGTTTAATCAATATTTAACTGGGCAGTTGAATGCACCTATAGTATTCTAGAAATATATAATAGAAATTTTTTCATGAACATGATATCATTTTACTCGCTATGTGCAAATTATATAACGGCAGTGAAAGACATAATGTTACAAGATACAGTGTCATGTTTACTAGAGGCACATTGTATTAAAAGTGACAAAAAAACAAATGATTTGCGACATTTTGCATAATATTTGCTGGTTGACTTACTTCCTGTAGAACTGATAAGATGTCAAGATTCACAATGTAATAATAACTAATGGAATTGTGTCAAATATTTCGTTTGTGTTCATCAATTGCCGCCCGAATCGTGTTCCTCGGCCGACGGCAAATGATTCCGTCGTGTTGAAAAGGGCCGAAGGAAAGCTTCTAGATATTAATTACATATTGCCATTTCTGAGCAGCTAATCAATCGTTCGATGCTACCAAATTTTTCTTAATATATTAATTATAGAAAGAATGTCTTACATTATAGAAATAAAAACAAAAAAAAAACAAATGATTTTCTATTTTGATTCTTTTATTAAATTGACCTAAAGATCATATGAATAAGATGACATTAAATTACTTACCAGATCGTCGCAGGTTCTGAGCAACCACCGTGAAGACGAAAGTGATCAACAAATATAACTGCTTCATATTAAGTAGCACAACACTCGACACTAGACTATTAGAAATTTGCATGCTGTGCAAGATCTAATCGTTTATGTTTAAAGATTTTACATCATAGTTTTCTTAAGATAAAAAACAAATTGAATGTTTAAATACTGTGAGACCTTTGAAGAACGCGATCGCGCGTGCTTTGTCCTTCTGATCGTCTATCCACCGATGAAACTTGACTAGCCGTGTTCGCGGCCGTCGTATGACCAGGGTACGAAACTAAATCACATAGCCTAAGGCTTTTTGCCGCCCCCGAACGCGTTCTCCCTTCCAACAAAACTGCAGGCGTGCGCCCTGAGCTTCGAGCTTTCGCGCACCCTCACCAAGGGTCGGTCCTACACGGTACTACGCGGCCCTTCGTTGAGATCTATGACCCGCCTTCAGGAATGCATATTCTTCTTGCAACCCAAGTCCTGAAAATCATCGACATTCGATTACTTTGATTTCACTGATGCTCCAAGCCTACTCAGGCAGTACAATAGATCAACAGTTCGTTAAACTTTAACACGCACTTTAACAGAGAAGAGCAACAATGACGATACTTTAACATTGATGATTTACTAGATGCATTTAACTTTTTCATATTCCTATTTGAATATATGCATCTATATGCATCTATTATACATTGTAAAGCACTGGCTACAAAGTTCTATCTTTTTATTGATGCGGCCTGAGAATACGGCGAGGCGAGCGCAAGAGCGCGATTGCATCAGTATGATTTATATTAACGATCTGTCCAATTTAATAGCTCCCAGCATGCTCATCTGTGTTTCTCAAATGCTTTGAAACGGCGGCTGTTGGGCAGAAGGTGGCGGCAGTCTGATTGCAGTGATTGCCACCGGTTAGAGAATTGTAGGGAGCTCAAGTTACGTGAAATAGGAAGACCCATCATAGTTTGAACTACCCCTAGTTGAAAACATCACTATTCTACTTATTATAATAACCAATCTACAGTTGAAGACATTAATATGTCACCCTTTAAAAAGGTAGTAACTATTAGTGTCTTTTGATTATTAATATACTAGAAGTACTAGACTAAATTAAGTAGTTCGAAGTAATTCTAATTGAAAACATGAATGTTTTACCCATGAATAATCTATAATTAATCCACATTATTTCTAAAAAAAGTAGTTCCAACTACTTATAATTGAAGACATTAGTATTTTACCAAACATTAAACTATAACTAATCAAAAATAATCTTAAAAAAACATTTCTAACTAGTTCTACTTGAAGACATGAGAATATTTTAACGTCTATAACAAATCGAAAATACTTCTATAAAAGTGGTTCCAAGTAATTATAATTGAAGACATAAGTATTTTACCAATGAATTAACTAGAACTAATCTACAATACTGGAAAAAAAGTAGTTCGAACTACTTTTAATTGAAGATATGATTATTTTACCGAATAATAAACTATAACTAATCAATAATACTAAAATTAGTTCAAACTAACTCTACTTAAAGACATGACTATTTTACCAATTAATAAACTATAGTAGTTAAAACTAGTTCTAACTGTAATACAAGTATTTTAAGCAATAAAATGTCAATCATCAATTCTTCTAAAAAAAAAGTAGTTCAAGCTGTGACATCTCTAAGATAACTTTTTTAAATAGGCGTTATATCAAAATGTTGATTGTGCCAATCAATTGCAGACGTTTCATTAAATTGAAGAAATCTCATTAAAAATCGTTCGAAGGTTCTTCTTGGAAGGAAAGTTTTCCCGAAGTGAATATTGAGTTCGCAAAGCATTTTATCAAGAATAATTGTAGAATATGTCTAACCAAAACAATTATGTTAACTAAACGTTGAGTGCATGCGTAGTAAGGGTAAGGGGTGGCAAGTAACGAGGTTTGGTCGGCTTAACGTTGAGATATAGGTGGTATTTATTTCATGCCAGTTATATTTCTGCTGCCGGGGACGGCCCCAAGCGTATCCTAATAGGCTATACGGCCTGCTGCATAAATCATATCTTCTGCCTTCACGCTTTGCACAAATATAATATAATTTAATTTGGTAATCTCTACCGTTTTGTATTCTAACCAACCAAAATTTTTCTAGATCTAACGTAATCTAGTATAAAAAATAGCTTATCCACTTGTCTGATACACTTATCTTCTAGATTATACATATTATTGTATAATCCAAACACAGGTATTAACAATATTTAAAATAACAATTGATATGATACTAAGAAAAAAAAACTTTTAATCAAATCTACAGGTATTATATTTCCATTAATAGAATTCATATTTTATCATTTTATAATTAATATAAAAATGTATATATATAATTCCAATAAAAAAAAACATATTTCCATATTTTAATTAAACTTTTTTTCAATATTTTTTTTTAAAACAATTTTATTAGTTTTTGTTTAAATAAAATGTAATAAAAATTTAATTGTATTTTTTTTTGTATTATAAAATTGAATATATTTCAAGCTTTATATAACAATCAAAGTTTTTTCAATAAACCAAAATCTCATAATTCTTCTTTAAGAATGTGTACATGGGTAAAACACATATGGACAATACAAAGCCTTGTCTGAAATAAGATGTAGAAACTTGTTTTAATATAATAAGTTCGTCCATGTCTGATCTAAGTATTGGATAAGTACGTATATAAATACATCAGATAGTGCGGATCAAATATAGTACGGTTTGAAAATTTCAAAACAAATTGAAAATAAATAGTATATAATAATAATTTTTAAAAACTTAATTGAAAAAGTATTTTTTCATGAAAATTATAATGCATTTACACAAATTTCCAATATTTATACTCAATAGAAAAAAAAGCTCCAAATATATTTGTGTAATTGTTTTTTTTTTATTAACAAATTTTTAGTTAATATATTTTATTCTATTGAAAACAAATTTTCAATTCTACTTTTTAACAAAACTTCAATTGTTACAATTTCATTACACTCTTATCGATAAAACTATTATTATCATCCAAACGCTCGAAGGTTTAATATGTCATTAGATTTTATCTGCGACGTAATGCATTATATAAGTTCACTTCTATTGATACTCGGTATATTCCAATCTTGTTCTAACAATGCAAATGAGATGATTCATTTGAGATGTTGTTTCCTTATCGTGCCACGAATATAAAATAGGTGATCTAATTTTTTTTCTCTTTTGGTAGTCATTATGACAGAGACAAATATCGGCAAGTAGAGCAACTGAAATGTGATGCAACGTCGAATAAAATTGGTTCTGCACAGCGGTGACATAACTCAACTATCGCCATCTACCAGCAAAGGCACGTAAACGCCGTTTGTCAGGAGAATTATATAAGAGTATTAGCTGAATATTTAATCAATACTCAACGTAAGATGGTAGTAACAAGAAAAAGAAAAGGTAAAAAAAAGTATTCAAATAATTTAATCTCATTTTTTTGAAACGAACATTATAATTATTTAAATTAATTAATAAATAAAACTATTTTTTTGATTTAGAATTATTCGGACCCTTACATCGCTCAGGATTTTTTGTAAGAAGCAAAGCATGGCTTAAGAAAATTTCAATTTTGGGACATAAAGCAAGTGTTTGTTTGGAGACACAAACAAATTTTTATTTGAATTGATTTGAAAAAGAGAAGCCCTAGATACCAGTGAGTTTTACTATTTGAGGGCACTAAACAAATTTTTATTGGGACTCCCATTCAAATCTGTTATAACCAATAGAAATTACTATCAGTTTCAACAAAATTATTTGTAAAAAATAATAAATATTAACGTAAACTCTTGTTACGCCACTGATTATTTACATATTATTCCCGCTCTGATTCGCAGCTGTGTATATTCATCCACATTGCTCTCCTAATCTCCTGTTACGTAACAAGGAGAATGCATAACATAAAATAGATTTGCACGTGGTATATATAAACTTAGTAGTTTCAGCTCACAGTTTCCTATGGAGAAGGTCTCTTGAATAATGAATTAATTGCTAATTTACTTTGAACGCTCTCCAAGAGATGTTTTTCACAAGTATTATTGGTTACGATTTGAAATTTTGCTTATACCAACAGAAATTACAGCACTGTCCCTTGGTGATACCTTCAGAGTACTAGGAGAACACAAAGCTGAAATAGGTATTACCTCATTAAGGTTACAAATAACTCTTCCAACTTTTGCTTTCCAAGTAGTTGTGGTTCCTAAACAGTTTTCTCTCGTCGAACGTTTGACAACAATGCACAGACAGTATTGATTTTATATGTAAATGAGTTCAACAAATTTTCTTTTCTTTTTCATAAATTAAATTGATTATTAAATATTAATATTATAACATACAAAAAAATAAGTTTAATTATATAAGTTTATAAAAAAAATCTATAATCCACACTTCAAGAGGGATGTACCATGCTTTTACAGTTGTTTATGTTACATAAATAAAATATATTTACTTTATATAATTTAATTACAATCATTACTTCTTCATTATTTACTTCTTAATATAATATTAAAATTTGTGAAATGTCTACACACACGTTGGAATTTATTATATAAGTTTTATTGAATGAAATTAATTTTGTTTACCTGTTTTGAAACTGCAACAGACTCACATCACAATCTGATTAACAAGAAAACAGGAATTGGTTGTAACAATTGTTTTTTTAAAACCATAAATTCTTCATATTCTGATTAACTTATATGTGTGAAACATGCAACAATTATACAAAATTTCATTAACAATCAAATTTCCAAAGTAAACTAATAAACTTTAAAGATTTCTGTCACAGATATTCTATTTAAATATTCAAATATTCAAATATTGAAATTGAAAATCTGTTAAATATTCACTTCATCATAAAAGAAAAACAAAATGTGAAACAAGTGAAAGAAACTGTTAGATTTCCTAGTTTCCCAGTTCACAAGCAGCGTGTTTCTAACAATGCGTTAAAGTTTCAATTTTTTTTTTCTTACAAACCTATTCAATTTGGGACACAAAACCTCCATAATTTAATAAAGAATATTTATGCTTATACTTTTGCATATTTCTTTAAGTTTTATGGTATAATTTATAATTTTCTGAAGATGCGTTTATAAAGTTTGACAGTTTCTGTCATGAATTATTGATTTATGTATGTGTCAGAATAGTTGCTTATTAAATAAATATATTTACGTTTTGGCCATACCTCAAGAAAAATCGCCGGTATTTCAATTCTTATTTGCAACTTACGATATTTTTTGCCCCTGTGCTACTAAGAAAAATGCACCCTTCTTCATAAAAATACTTAGAAGGGGAAGCAAAATTGATTTTATTGTTAGTTCTTTACAAAATACAAACACTAATTAAATAAACACGATTAATAATTAATATCCAATCATATATTGAGGAACGATACATTCTTTATGTGACTTAAGTAAACAAATTAATTCAAATGAGTATGTTATACGATACAATTGAAAAAATATTTCTTGTCACATTTGAATTATCTTCCATTTCTAATTAGAAATCACTTATATTCATAGTATTTCTAATTATTTTCTGTTAAAAATATATTTTTAGATTTGATCTTAGAAATGCAAAAAATATGTTCAATTATTGGATTTATACCAACTATTAAAGTTTCGAGTGGATTCAATGTTTTAAATGCAACTTTATGTATATTTTTATAGTACAGAGGTGGCTAAACTGTGGCTCACGAGCCGCATGTGGCTCTTCAAGAGTCTTGTTGTGGCTAGTTGAGCCACAAAAATTATATATATTTTATATTATGACTAAGATTTAAAAAAAAATATTATACCAACAAGTTTAGGTGTGGCTCTTGCTGCAAAAAGTCTGGCCACTCCTGGTATAGTATATATGATAAGAGTAAAAATGTATTTCTATTTAAAAAAAATGTGTTTCACCTATTTTTTCCATTATACACGTTTCTTATAGTTTTTACAAAGGATGAATCATATTATGGATATAATCAATATAAACTTTAAAGTTAATAATCTTAAGTTGTTGTTAAATTCAAAATATGGAACAATGGAACTATGTTTCCGATATGACTAAACCTTGTGATAAAAAGAATAGTCTACTGTCATTAGTCACATATGAACATTGATATAAGTCTATTAATTAAAAAATATAAAGACCCAAAGAAGACACTTAAAAATAAAAAATAAAACAAATTAAATTATTTATATAATTTATATGACAAAATTATTAGTCCCAATAAAAGTATTAATTAATACAAATATAATAAAATGTAATTACAATGTTAATTGTAATTATTGTAGTATGTGTTTGTTTGTATAAGATTGTACCTTTTGACCAAAATTAGGATAAAAATCTATAAATACACGTGAAGTATTCTTTAAAACATAAAGTAAATATAGAATTAATAAATCTGAATAAAATGATGTATTAATTATACAATTTATCTAGGACGAAAAATCTAGCCATTTGTATATAAGTATGCAATAAATTATTTTTATTAGAATATCTAAATTAACTATCCTTTTGTAAATGAGATTTTCTTTTGTTTGTATTCTTTTCTTAGTAATAAGGACATACCTGTATGTTAAGTAAGTATATGTATACATTTTTCAGAAATGGATACAAAATAATGCAAGTTGAACTCATCTCTAATTTTTGTATTCAAACATCGGACGCACTCGGCAACTGTTCAGTTCCTTTAGTTAACAGGATAATATCAACAGAAAGAGGATATTCATTTTATTGATTGGTTGAAATCTCGGGAATTTTAATCCCAAAGCTCGGACTGGCATTGGGAACTATGGTGCACGGTGGGTACTTGGATAACAGAAATGTAGAGAAGTGAGTCGAAGTAATGATTTTTCGGATAGTATTGCAGCGGTCCTTCAATGTACGTACATTTATTACAAATGCGACATAGTCACCCTTTGAATAACATTAGGGATTCGTCGATAAAAAGTTTTGAAAAAAAGTTGAAAATTTTAATTCTTCAATATGTCTTATTATTCACAATTTATAATTATTGCTTGCTGGATTTTTAATTTTGCGTAAATTTGTCTGAAATAATTGAATCTGTCGACCAATAAAATGATTACAAAGGGAATAGTACAATCGCAGAGCATCAATATACTACTGATGTTAACCTACAAGACGATAGCCGACCAAGAAATTAAAAGACTAATGGTAAAAAAACTTCAAAAAACAAAGAGAATTTACTTAATTAATGTAAAATAAATACAGAAATTTGTATTTAACATTTAACGAATTTATGATTTTATATTTTGTAATTTAAATTCAGTAATTTTCAAGCATGTCTTCGGATGCGCTCGGCAACTGATCAGTTCCTTTAGTTCACAGGATAATAGCAACAGCAAGAGGATATTGATTGATTGGGTAATATGCTGGGAATTTTGTTCCCAGAGCTAGAAACGGCATTGGGAACTATGGTGCACGGCAGGTATCGGGATCACAGAAATGTATAGAAGTGGGTCGAGGTATTGATTATTCTGATAGCAATGCAGCGGCCCTTCAATATACACATTAGTAGTTACTACGTTTTAAGAGAATAAAATCATTTTATAAATATAAATATGTTTTAATATTTTATATGCTTGTAAATAGTATTTATCAAAATGATTTTTAATTTTACCTATGTCTTCTCAAAGATGAAACAAAAATAATAATTAGATTAGCTTTTATATAGCTTTTAAGTCAATCATGTCTTTGTTCGAGTATCCCAAACCATACCGCTATAGTATACGATTGCAGTTGTCTACCTCCAGGAAAGAAGTCTCTTTTATTTTTTAATAAATTGGGAAGACCTCGGTGTGGATGTTATAAATTATTAATTGTTATGTATTATTATAGGAAAGTATGTATGACGAAAACAAAATTAACTAAGACTGTATATATGTCTGGGCAATTCTGCTCCAGAAGAGCGTCTATGCAAGTTGGCAGCTGCAGAATTGGAAATTAATTGCAATTAGAAAATAAACGTTTTATTAATAAATTGTTGATGTTTGTCATATTGGTGATATTGATGCACAATAGGGAGTTTTAATGTTATTAAAAAAATTTGAATTTAAACATCAGTTGTAATCACCTGCTTTTACCACGGTTCGCGAAGAGGGAGTTCATTCACAGTTCGTTCCTTTATGAGTCGGCGCGTGCTCCGGTTTTATAACTTCAAAATTGTTGTGTAACTAGTTCAAATCAGATGAACTGTCTTCTGTTTTGAGAAAACCATCATCTGAGATCACAACTCCATTAGATTTAGCGGTAATTAAAAGTTAGTGATGAATCTGATTCTAAACAAAAAACATTTTTTTTGCATTGTATTGAAAGTTACCCAATTTGTTCGCTAATCCCTTACGTAGCTTGTGTTAAAATGTGCGTATTCCGCAATAACTCTTAATTGAGAAATTCGCGTTAATTAATTATAAATTAGGACACATAAAAAATGGCGCGTTCTTTTCTCCACTGTTTATTGTTGATACCAACGCATTTTTATTGCAAAAGAAATGAGAACTATGAGATGTTTGCGTTGTGCGCGTCCCTTTCTTAAGTCAATATCGTTCCAATTGGAATAAGGAAATTTTGGGGTTTTCTTATTAATTTTCTCTTGAAATTAAAAAGATGCTTTTGTGAACCGTAGACGACGATGCCTATCGACCGTGAGCATCATTTGATATGTTTAATCAGTTAAAATTTCTTATTGGAAATACTGATCAAAAGACATATTGAATTAAAACTGTGTATTTTTGCTTGTTTTTCTTACAGCTTCGGTATTTGTTTATTTATATGGATGCAAGGTATTCAAAAAAATGAGAACTAATGAGAATTAATTAACAAAATACGTTTATCACGTCGCAGTGATTTGCATGGAATGGCAAGACCGCCTGTGCTAAAACCTTCTCGAGGTGCATTCAATTCTTTTCACGTTTTCATATTTTTAAATTAATTCGCCAATTCAAAATTATTAATTAATTGATAATATTTTAATAAATTTAAGTTTAATTAATTTGAATGTGATTATGTTTTCTCTTTTTCGTAATGATAATAATTATGTTAATTTCATTTTGTTTCTACAAATGTATAATTTATATTGAAATTATTATGGCTTCAATATACTTTACTCGTTACTTCTTTGTTATTTTGATATTTAAGCATCTTAAGCAAATTTGTTTTTCCTTCAGTTTTATTTTGGAAAGTTTCTCATATTTCCAAAATCTGAATATTGTATGTTAGTGTGTGTTGTTTTGGTTTGAATGCAAGCTGAATGCTTTATTATTTCGAGTTATTCTCCATTTGTCGTCGGTTGTATTGTATTTATGTAATATCTGTGGGGATCTAACATATCCCCGCGTGTTTCTCTTTCAGCAGATAAAGTTCACCTCTGGACTGTTGCGCTTGATCTATTCCTTTTTGCTGTGAAGGTTCAGGTCTTGCTGCTGGGTTGGGCACTCTGGAGGTGGACCAAACTATAGAATTTCACAGCAAAAACCACAGACAAATTATATAATTAGGTGACAATTGATTATCCTAAATGTCCAATTAGGCAGTTATGATAATAGAATAGTTAGAGAACTAATTAATACAGTAAAGTGAAATTTGCTGTAAAAGTTAGTTCTCTTTTTCGTTAGGTTAGATTAAGTTGTATTTGTAATACACCCATTTTCCTCTTTAGTTTTATGTTAACAACTCAATCACTCTTACTAACTCTTAATAACCTATCCGAGGACTCTCCATCCTTTGCTAGAACCGCCGAGTCTCCGGTTCGCATTTACCTTTCTCCTTTCCCTATATCCCTATAACCCCTTACCACGAGGAATTGAATGGGTCGTAATTTATATTTTTAATTTGTAAAGCTTTCGGCGATTACTCAAAGCCTATAGAGTAGTCACAATGCTGGACATCTAAAAGCGCTTGATTATATTGTAATCCATTGCATATTACACATTCATAATATAGAAAAAAATAATATAAAAAGTATTAAGAAAGCCATATTAAATAAAAATATTATGTATAAACAAATATATACATAAAAAAATATTAAAAAAATAAAAATAAAATATGGATTAATAATATAAAAAAAAGCATGAGAGAGAAAATGGATGTTCCATTTATTCCTCTCCTGTTAAATATTATAATGATGTTCAATGTTCAATGTGCATTGCAATTTTATTTTTATTGTAATTATAAATGTGTATCGTATTTTTTAATACGATCTTATAGAGCAACGAATTCCACGTGGCCGCATCCCCAGGTGCCTGGTACCTAAGGTCTATTATCTTCTCTCGAAGATGATAACCAGGTATAATTTCAAGCGCAAAACATAGCCTCTGAATTGATTCAAGACCGTTTTGCATTTTACCTTCACGAGGTTGCACCTGTTTCTTACAGAATATGCTACGGATCTCGTTTTGATCCACTAGATTTACCATACACTGTTTTATCTATGGGATTAAAATTAAATTCTATATTAAAAATCATTCCAATTAATTATTTATTATTTTTATTTTCTTATTAAATTTATTTATGTGTGAGTAATAATAATTATTGTTAAGATATGAAATAAATGTATTTTTACTTGAAACCATCAATTAAATTTGTATACCAAAATAAAATACTGCGTTTTTTTATATACATATTTGTTACGTATTCAAAATACCTGGTCATTTTATGCGTTATTCATATTATCAATTAGTTTAAACTAGTACAATCGATTAAAGCTAGGAGAATGGGTTATGATATATTCATTACATACAAGTATATTGAGTTGCCTATCCTAACCTGAAGGACTTGACTGACAGATACTCATTTTACATAGATTGTTATTGTTTTTCGTATAGAAATCCAATCAATTAGTTAATTATATAACCTGAACAAGTGCTTCCATACTATGGTTGGATGAGGAAGTTCTCTGTGTCGTTAGAAGTTGAGGTGTTAATGTTTGGTTAAATTGTATGAACAGTGCAAATATGGCAGGGTTAGAAGGATTTTCAGGTGCCAATTTGAATTTAAACTTGTATGATACAAGGGATGATGCTCTTTGGGAAAGTGAAGGACTGCTTGTCCATCAGCAGATGCAGCGGAGCAGAAGCATGACTAAATCTAATGATGATGGTAATACAAAATTATTAATATCCGAATGATGTATGATTATTAACTGTCACTTTCAGACATAGCTCTAAAAAAGTATGTTGGAACTGGAGTCCAAGTAGTCAGCTTGATCGCTGAGAATCTATTATGCCATCCATTTGTTGTACTGCGACGTCAATGTCAAGTAAGTGATTATAATAATATATTGAATTTATTGTAATCATTTCTCATTTGTAGGTTCATAACAATTCTAAGAAAACTCATATTATACCAATAACATTGGTACCAGTAATGTGCCATCTCCATCAGCATCAAAGCATTACTACTTTGTGGAAAGGTTTAGGTTCGACATTGTTGATTCGTGGGATGCATAAAGGTGTTGAAGATTTAATTTCAAAGGTTACCCCATGGCCAAAGTAATTGTTTAAAGTAAAACTGTAATTTGGATTGTATTATTTTTTTTATGTTTTTAGGGAAATCACTTGGTATAGTACATTGAAGCAATTCTTTCAGCATGCTTTACTGAAATGGTAATTAAAAAATAAAAATAAGTTTAAAATATTTAATTAATTTGTATTTTGCAGTGTAACAATTGCTGTTGTGACACCATTCTATTCAGCATCTCTAGTTGAAACAGTTCAATCAGACATAGCTAGTGAGAAACCTGGATTATTTGATATATTTAGGGAAGGTTTTATGAGATTGTTAACTTGGAATGGTAGTTCCAAGGGGAGGATGTTACCAATTTGGGCTCTTGTACTACCCACAGTTACTTTAGGTATTGCAAGATATTTTGTGCAGATGGTAGTGGAAGGAAGTGCCTCTAGGTTGATGTTAGTCAGATATAGGAATAAGCAAGAAAGTACCGGAGCTTTACCGAGAAATATACCAAATACAGCTGAGATCGAATTCAACGCTGCGTTAATGGGTACAATTGCTGGTGATGTACTGTTTTATCCGTTCGAAACGATCCTGCATCGTCTTCATTTACAAGTACTGAATTGAACATTTGTAACAAGCATATAGTCAATAACTGCAATTTTCAGGGTACGAGGACTATAGTTGATAATTTGGATACTGGTAGGTCGGTCTTACCAATTTTAACCAACTACCACGGTCCAGTCGATTGTTACGAAAGTTGCTTGAGAAACGAAGGAGTGTTTGGTTTGTACAAAGGATTTGGGGCTTTAATATTCCAATACGCTGCACACATCGCCGTTATTAGGATTACCAGATTTATCCTGACTGAAGTGACGACGCTGATGCATAAGCCTCAAAAGCCTCTGCAACCACCAACAACGAGCTCACCACCTGTGATCACCAACATAAGTGTTCCCGGACAAACTTACCTTTTCCCTTAAAGCAAAAATTGTTTAGTAGTCAAAACAAATTTAGCTGAAAGGTGAACATTTTTTTGTAAAAAAAAATATATTTAGGTTTTTACATAACTCATTCTTTCACTTATTCTAAATGTGAAAATACGGCTTTATTTGATTGACTAGTAAATATGGTTTATTAGCTTTGCAAGTTCTACTTACTTCGTCCTATTTGTTTCCTTATATTTGTTGTGAATAATAAAATTATTTCAAATTATTTAATAAAGCTCTGTTTCTCCTTTTAACTCTTCTTTTATTTATTTCATCAACTTTCATTAAAATATTCAAGTTTATCTATTAGTAGCAGAATATTACAAATAAAATAGAAGTTCAAGAAAATGAAGATATAAAAGTGCTAGAGTTGATAATTAATTAGTGCATTAATGTAATCTAAATGGTCTTTTGTCTGATAATGGTAAAATACCAGTTGCTGGGTGCAAAGAACAAAAGGAGTGGTTCTCGCGCATGTCCACAGATTCGGAGCATTACCAAGCTACACAGGCATCCATTGGTCCGCACACAGTCGCAGCAACAACAGCACCTCCTCCACAACAAATCTCGCAAATAAGTAAGCTATCTTTATGAGGATTATCCAAAATTAACATTTATCGTATTGTAGTAAAATCTTCATCAGCGACACGCTCGACTTTAACAAGAAGGATGATAACGACGAAGGTTAAGACAAATGCAACAAATACGAGTTGGACGAATCCAGTAGAACTGTTTAGAAGATGCATTTACCATAAAAGACGCCGGTAACACTAAGATAATAGACGGTGAGTGTATCCCTAAAAACTAGAACAAGACAAATTGCAGATCACAAGTTAATAACTATTAAATATATGCACTAACGTATTTTAAATCAGAATTATAATTTCAATAATGATGGTAAAATTGTAGAATACAGCGGATATTTATGTTCTGATTAGAGAATGCGATCTCAGTAGGAGCCAAGGACTACCGCTTATTCTCGTCCGCAATAGATGATAACACCCTGGACTTAGAATTTATAATCAATTAGTCTGCATGGACAATAGACTATTAGTAGGAGCTGCTCAAGAACTATACTTACTCCCGCAATATATGCGAATACTCAGGATTTAGAATTTAAGAGCAATTTGTCTTGATTATCATGAACTGCCTATATCCATTTGCAATAGACGCGTACATCCTGAATAAGAATTTTCAAGCAATTTGTCTATTACAAACATCATCCTCAATAACATATGATGATTAATTAGGATATTATGAGATGTGTGACGATAACTATTAAGAATTCCGAATATTTCAGATGAGAAGAGAAAGACTATCACCAAGTTTGCACGTCTAACAAAATCTTCAACTTTGCAAGTAATAACTTGCATTTGGAGCGGATTTGAGGGAATTATCCAGTTGAAAATGATTGATAGATGTTAAAAAGTCGTTTTAGAAACGTCCACATAACTATTACAAAACAATATCTCAGAACCACAACGCCGCAATCTTATTAGAATTCAATAAAAAGATCAGTTCTTCATCTACCAGAATACTCACAAGACGAATTATTACTTTCGAATGCTATTTGAAGAGATTCCATTAATTATAGTTAAGAGTTGCAGAAATATGAAAAAGATAATTTACTTCAAACATTTTACGAATGACGAATTGTATGGTCCAAAGCAAATTTGATTTAATTCCTTGAAGATTGACTTAATTTTACAAAGAGTAGCTTTGTTTTGAAGATATACATAACAATGAATAAAAATCAACGGCAATGAATAAATAATGCTTTATATGTAAAAAGTAACTACATTTGTATCGAGAAATTAAAAGCTTTCAAATTGAAGACTTTGCATCAAATTGTTCATCAAGATTTTTGCTTGGAACAGTTTAATATTAAATAATGATAAACATTATATAACATATGTTTCTATATAGAATGATGTATTAAATAAGGAATAGAAAAACCGTAGTTCAATAACTTTTCAGGAAGAAATACTGATTAATCTGAGAGTAAATGTTCCATTGAATGTTCGAAAATAAAAATCATCAATGCCTAGCAACCAAATATATAATTCAAATTGGATTGTTCTGTTTCATTTAAACTTTAGATTTATTAGTTTTAATAACCAATTAATACGAAATTGCATGATCAGAAATTCAATATTAAACTTAAATTACTTAATAAGTTGGTGTTTGTAAGTCTTTAATGTATTTTTATCAATTATGACTTGAATCAATTCACTATCAGAATTTAGTATATTGTCTTGAATATTTTCCACAGAAGATGGAAATGGATGCAGTTCAATCATTCCTGACGATGGTTCCTGCAAGTCTTAAATGTCTAACTCGCAGTGAGTTGTATCATTTTAGGATCAAAGCTCGAAATACTGTCTTAGACATTTTAAGCAGAAGAAGATTTTATGATATTGCTGGAAGGATCTGCTCATTCCACATGATGGTTCCTGAAAGTCTTAAATATGTAACTTGCAGTAAGTTGCATCCTTCTAGGATCCATACTCGAAATACTGTCTTAGATACTTTAAGCAGAAGAAGGATATGATCAATTTTCATATTGGTTCTTGTAAGTTATAAGTGTCTAATTCCCAATTGTAAGTTTTACCATTTTCTGATCAGAGCATAGTTTTAATGTTTGGTATATTTTCGTCAGATGGCCGGTATGCAGATTTCAATGGAAAGATACGCTCATTCCATTTGATGGTTCCTGCAAGTCTTAAATGTCTAACTGGCAGTGAGTTGTATCCTTTTAGGATCAAAGCTCGAAATACTGTCTTAGACATTTTAAGCAGAAGAGGATTTTATGATATTGCTAGAATGATCTGCTCATACCACCTGATAGTTCCTGAAAGTATTAAATATCTAACTTGCAGTGAGTTGGATCCTTCTAGGATCAATACTCGAAAGACTCTCTTAGATACTTGAAGCAGAAGAAGGATATGGAGATTTCAATAGCAGGATATGATCAATTTACATATTGGTTCTAGTAAGTTATAAGTGTCTAATTGCCAATTGTAAGTTGTATCATTTTCTGATCAG
>NW_017099710.1:38580-44852 GCF_001412225.1 Nicrophorus vespilloides
CAAAGCTCGAAATACTGTCTTAGACATTTTAAGCAGAAGAGGATTTTATGATATTGCTGGAATGATCTGCTCATACCACCTGATGGTTTCTGAAAGTCTTAAATGTCTAACTTGCAGTGAGTTGCATCCTTTTAGGATCAATACTCGAAAGACTCTCTTAGATACTTTAAGCAGAAGAAGGATGTGGAGATTTCAATGGCAGGATATGATCAATTTACATATTGGTTCTAGTAAGTTATAAGTGTCTAATTGCCAATTGTAAGTTGTATCATTTTCTGATCAGTGATGGTTCCTGCAAGTCTTAAATGTCTAACTCGCAGTGAGTTGTATCCTTTTAGGATCAAAGCTCGAAATACTGTCTTAGACACTTTAAGTAGAAAAGGAATTCCTGAAATCAATATCAGTAGTTTTCATGACTGGATCTGTTCTTGATTCTGGAAAGGATTATAATATTTATTGGGCATAATTAATATATTTATCCTAAACCATTATTGGATTTTAAAATTTGTTTATTTATAGGATATATGTACAAAATGGGATGGAACTGGAATAATGGAAGGAAATAGAAGTTTCAGCAGATAAGGAACATGTCTGGCTTAGTGGAACTATGTACTATCTGCATGCACAGCATTGTGCGTCCTTCTAGTAAGAAGATTCATCACTGTTCGGATTTCGACCTACAGATTTGAATTCGTAAATAGTGAGTTATTTGAAAACATATCGCAAATATTTTGCACACCGTTTTATTTATCAATTATGAAGACATAAAAACATTTGTTTCTATCTTTCATAGAACTGTGTACACTAAAAATTAATTGATTTGAATAACATAAAATATTTTTAAATCATTGATTTAATTGTATGAAAGATGTTATAAATATTAGGTCTCAATTGAAATTTGTTGACTTCTGCCATCTGTACTCATAACCATTGTTACAAAACAGAAATGCATTATTAAATCAAGTTTTAATTTTCATTTACAATAATTCTTCTAACTCTGAAGATGCATTATATTTTGTATAGTTAAACTATACTTTTTGCATATACATTTTGCATCTATGCATTTTCTTCAGTTCAGCAATAATAATAATAATATAAATATTTTGGTGATCTCGGCAATATATAGTATAATCACGGTTTATTTTTAGTATCAAATTTATCTCATAAATGTAAATAGAATTACAAATTTAATATGGACTGATATGAACCTACCACAGTTCTGTGAATTTATGTTATCCTGTTACTAAAACGTACAAAATAGTGGCCAATTGTAAAAAAAAATCACTCTTGATAATAACCTCTTTGTTTAGCTGTTATCTTGGTACTAAAAAGAGCAAAACAGTCATCGTCGTAGCGTTTTGAGTTAGTTGGTTTCTCCACAAATAATCTCAAAATTAGAAAAACTATAATATATTTATTTAAAACTGTGAATTAATAATTGAATATTTTTATAATTAAATTCTCTTAATTGTTTATTTTTAGAAAGTAACAGAAATTGCAAACAACAAACAATCTGTAAATCAATTCATTTCACTTGTGAGTTTCTGTTATCCTGGTAACTAAATCGAACAGGATAGACTAAATTGTTGCCAAGGAAACCAATGCCAATATAAATCGTATATATATATAATAAACAAACCTTCTTGTGTTGCTATTATCCTGGTAGGAAAACGAGCAAAACAGTTGTCGATCATGTTCGACGCGCCGAGTCGCGCAAAACACTGAAAATACTCTAAAATATAAAGAACAATGAATTTAAAAATTTCTTTTTCTTAATGTTTAATGATTCCAATCACAAAATTATGAAATCTATAAAACATATTTTTTTAATTCTCTTAATTGCTGAAATTTCGTCGTTTTTCTTATGAAATGTGTTGTTTTTAAGAAACACATTGGATGTGTGTGGTTCCATAAAAATCATCATATTGGTTAAAATGTAATAATTAAAATATCGAAAATTGGAACACTAATATTTTGTCATTGTAGTTTACACAGTATTAATAATAATATTAATTAATTTACTAGCCAACATATTGAATTGTAGCAGTTATTGTTGTGTAGGGAAATGTAAACATTATTTTTATAAATTAAGAGTAAAAATAAAATATGTGTATAGAATTTATCAAAATTATTCAAATATTGTTGAAACAATACTTCTTATTCCATTAAATTATTTTCATTTTAACATATTAATTTATTGTTAGGTTAGTTAGGTTATTTAATAATAATTCATAAATATAATACGTCCATCACATCAGACGATGGTTCAAAACAATTTACGAATTAAAAAAAGACATGAAAAAAATACACAATTTAATTTTACTTGAAATACTCGTATATGAAATAATAAACAAGGGTTGCTCTATAGTTTTTTGTAATAGTTGCAAGAATTGAAAGTATTCTGATGTATTTATTTAATTAAGGTTTAAATTCTGTGTAACCTTTACAAAAAATGTTGTTATTAATACTATACTATATAATACTATAGAACATTGGTTTACACACTTGATGTTACTACGCCTCCCTTAAAAATATTTAATCATTTGGCCCTTCCCCCCTACATTTCATAAAATATATAAAGCTTTAGCAGTCATTTGGAAAATTGCTCACTCAGACTAATATTCTCGCCTCCCAGTTTGGAAAACGCTGCTATAGAACATAAAGTTTTTTTTTAAAAGCCATGCATCAGCGGTAACATAAGATTGGATTTTTGTTTTAAAGAAGTAACCTGATGTACTTATTATTTATTATTTTTTGTTTAATTTCTGTATTCTGCGTAACTCTTGTAATAAATTTTGTTATTATTATTATTGCTAACAAAATATGATTATATAACACAGAACGTTTATTTAATAACAACATTGTATTGAATCCATACACGATTTTCATAATCCTTTCAAAAAACATTTTTTTTTTAATATCAAATATGAATTTATTGAAAAGTTTGAATCCGAAATAGCCTGACTTGAATAGATTATGAAATATTGAATTACACTTTACGAAAATTGTTACGAAATCATTATTATTTTTTTTAAACAAAATCTAATGTAAAGAATAAATAAGATTCGGTTTTTTGTAATATATAATAATGAAAAATAATAGAAATATAATATCTAAAAATATCTTATATAGAAACAATAGTTTTTAGTCTATTGCAATAAGAAAAATCAATAGTTTCCACAGTTATTAATGTTTCTGTTTTCCTATTATGTTTCGTGCAGAAGATAACCGATCTTATCCGAGGCTGAGTATCAAAATATCAAACAAATTGGCGGGAATTGCTATTGGGCCATATAACCTCTTTTAGTTCATAGCATCCTAGTATAGAAACGAGCTAAAATATGATCGACACATGCTCGACATACATGTACAGCAAAAATATAATTTTTTATAGTTTTCGAGTTAATTATTTTTCCACCAAAAATCGTACCAAATAATAGATAGAGAAATTGAAAATACTCAAAAATATGATGAAATGAAAAATATTGTTTCTTAGAAACACAATTAAACAGTTAAAAAAATTATCAACTCATATATAACTCAAATTTTGTTATTATACTTTACAAATTTGTAATTTATCAATACTATGATAATTTTATTCAAGAATGTAGTGTGTTCACTTATCCAGATCCAAATTATAAATGAACAATAAACAAATTAAATGTCTGAAAACACTATCCAACTATATCATATATAGATATTTGTTTAGGGCCCTCAAATAGTAAAACTAACTGGTGTCTAGGGCCCACGACTTATGTTTAGGACTCTATGATTTTCTTTATTTCAAATCAAGGGGGCCCTCAAATGAAACGGGTTTTGAAAACCATTTTGCATGATTGTGTAAAAGTATAATTAAATTGAATTGAAATTCATTGATACACATACTTAGTCGTATCCAAGTATATTAAACCTCAATATCTAAAATGTAATAGAAAAGGAAAATAGTAATATAAAAATAACAACTATAACAATTAATAAATGATGTCTTCTGTTATCCTGGTCTCAAAACGTACAGGACAGACATCATCTCAATGTTGTCAAGGAAACCGAATTGGCGCCAATTTCATACGTTGCACAAACACCTCTGTGTCTTCCTATTATCCTAGTACAATAACGGATAAAACAGTCTAGGTTCATGTTTGAATATATTCAAATAAACAAAAATTGCATACAACAAAATGCATGTAAAAAATTAAATACATTATTTTTAAATAAAAAAAAATGCATTGTCGCCTAGTCTATTGACAACATTATTCGCCCAACATTTATTTATATTTCTTCTATAATTATTAATATTTGTTTACGTAATAATATTAATTTATAAAAACATTCAAAGAAATGAAATGCAATTAATGCACATATTGTGCATCGTATTACTTCTTTAAATTTCTGTTCTCCTGCTACCTGCTGTGCACCATAGTTCCCAATACCGTTTAGAGATTTAGAAATAAAATTCCCGGCAGATTTCTAACCTCTTTCAGTTGATATTATCCTGGTGGCTAAAGGAACTAAACAGTTGCCGAGCGCGTCCGACGTCATGCTTAGAAATTACTGAAAATATTCAAAAAATTCAAGAAGATATGAATTTGAAAAATTCTTTTTGTGAAAATTCAATGAAACCTATACCAAATTAATAAAGTATATAATCATAATTAGTTTTTCTTTCTAAATTACGAAAATATTGCGTATTTTCATTGTAAAATGTGTTATTTCAATAAAATACACTCGATTTATATGAAAATAATAAGAAAATTTTAATATTTTGAATACTTATCTATTACTATTTATAAAATATTAACTAATAGTTGTTAATAATAATAGTTTTTGTTAAATTGAAAATATTTTAAGATAATTTATCTTAATTTTGTGAAGAAAATGCTCAATTTCCATAAGTTTTTGTGTTGAATTTACTGGCAAAAATTAGATTATATTTTATGATTGTAGAAAAGATGTGTAGAAAGTATTCAATTTCATGAAGATTTTGATGAATTTGATATTTATTTCAAAAATAAATAATGCATTTATAAATTTTAAATTTTTGTGTTTAATGTATGGAAAAACTTTATTTATTTATTTGTAAACCGAATCTGTTACACTAGCACATCTCATGGCATTCGTGTGGTTCTAAGCATAATGCACCCCTCTTTATAAGAAAATACACGAAAGTGGAAGCAAAATTGCCGCCCCAAAAGACTGGCTCCCCCATTCTCTGTGGTTACTATGACTCTGCATGTATTGTTCTATAATATTTATAATAATACTGCACTACATATATGATTATAACAGTATTTTGTAGAGAGGACAAAGATCTGATGGTTATTAATAATTTCTATTACTTACTATTTATTAGATTACTTTAATATTTTCATTAATTAGTCATTTGTAATATGAACAAATCAATCAAAATATTATATTATTTATAATTTAAGAAAACGTACAGGGAAATCTTCTAACAATAACCTCTGTGCATTGTACTAAATTAAGAATAACGGACAAAACAGTTTATTTAACACAACAAACAAAAGTGCATGTAATTTAAAGTTTTTTGTATATAAAATGAAAATGAAATAGAAAATATTTTTGTTATAGAAATTATTACATATTCTAGTTTTAATAAACTTAATAATTATTGACTACAGTCAAAATCGTAATATATTAAACCATATAAATTATTATATAAAATAATCCAATTAATGTATGGACTTAAAGTTATTTTTATTTTCCGAATGTTGGAAACAAATCAAATGATTTTTCGTGCCATTGTATTATTAATTAATTCAACGTGACGTTAAAAAATGTTAATTCTTTAAATATTAAATTATTATTATTGTTGTTTATCATTTTTGATTATTGATTTAACAAAAATATGAATCTTTAATAAATTTGTTAATGTATAACCAAGTAATTTTTCACATTTATTATAAAATTTTACAAAATAATTTAATATGAATTTGTTCATTACTTTCAAGTTGTTACAAACACAGTGCAAGTATTTGTAACAAGTACATTGACGAGGAGCGTTTTCATAACACTTAGTTGTGACGATTCGATTATACAGTTTTCAAATATAAGTACAAAATGCACTATTTGTTAAGAATTTAGTTTAATGCCCAAATATGTATTAATTTTAAAATTGTCAGCTGTTTCGTCGTGACGCAAAGTTTATTGGCCAAACATTAATACATAAGGAAAAAAAAAGTACATTCTTTACTTAATTCTAACATAAAATATATATATATATATTAATAGGCTGGCCAAAGGGCTAACGACCG
>NW_017099710.1:44872-57822 GCF_001412225.1 Nicrophorus vespilloides
ATGTTTATATAATACGATTAGAAATAATACGATTTTTCTATTTTTTTCTATTTTTTAAATGACATTAATTACAGTAAGATAGAATAGTTTTGGTAGATGAATAAACAAACATATCAATAACAAATCTTACATAATAATCCACTTCTTTACGCTCATGTTATCCTGGCATCAAAACGCATAGCATAGACTCAAATTTTATTCCTGCAGGTGGAGTAACCTATCAATTTGAATTGTATGTGTATAGGGGGCATATAGCAAATGATTAATAGCCTACTAGTCATACGTCTAACAGTTCATGTTATCCTGTTAGAAAAAGGTACATAATACCAGAAACCCATAACTGAAAAAATCCTATAATAATAGAATACAAAATGTTAATCTTAGTATAAAAAAAATGAATTGAATCGGTTTTGCATTGCGCAACAAAAGGAATGAATGAATTTGTTGTAGAAAAACAAAGAAGACAATAAATAAACAAATCTCCTAATTATTTTTGATATCTCGAAAAGTATTTACAACAAATTAATTATTGAGCAACTAAATTACAGCAAACCCCTCAAGCTTCAAAACTTATACCATTATAGTTTTACATTTTTGATTATATCATCAAAATTATAGGCGACAAGTTCATTATTCAACAAAATTAATGCTAAATATTCACTTTTTAAAATATATATTCGTAATGTTGAGTCGTCTATAATTTAGTCGTAATTTACTGCCAAACTTCAAGAAACGTGTTTAAGCTTCGAAAGCATACAGAAATGTTCGGGGTAAGAATAATATTTTGTGGAGGTCACACAAATTTGAAGTTGCAAATTATTATGTTTTACGTAAAAATATGACAAATTTGTTATATTCTTAATAATAAATGTACTTCATTTACTTACATTAAGCTTAATTATCATTAAGCCTATCATCATTCCACAAAACTGGAGTTTGCTTTTTTACTGTTTACTACATTAAGTTATTACTTTTCTCTTTTGATATTTCCATGTTTTATAATATTGCTTTATAAATTTAAATGTATATATAGTTCAAAATGTCATTGAATTTGTTGGTCTCTTCATATAATTTGATATTCAGTTAATCACCTAATAACACGGTCGTTAGTTTGAGAAAAAAATCGTTTTATGCGAAATCGTGTTAATTAATACAAGAAACAAAATAAATATAATTGATTAAAAGTATTATATAATGTTTTTTTTTCTTTCTAACCAAATATGCTCATCCTTTCATCTGATTCATGTTGAATTATTTGCAAAAAAAATCTGTTATTTTCGTAGATCGTAGATTTTCGTATAAATATAGCTTATTAGTTTATAGTTTTCGTTATGTTTAAAGATTAGAAAACATTTGTCTCTTAAATTTTGCGTTTTTATCAAGTATACAATTTTATAAGAATATATAATATAATATATTTCTATGTAAACAAAACATATGACAAATATAATGAAAATTTGCTTAAAATTGTGTAAATTTCACAAAATCTGCAATTTTCAATAAGTATTAGTACTTGTAGTATAAATAATAATTTTAGTATTGCAATTATCAAAATTGTAAGAAAATTTGATACATTTCTATTTATTTTAAAGAATGGAGAAGTATATTTCATAGAAATAACACAATTTTCAACGAAAAAACTCAAAATCTTCGTAATTTAAAAAGATAAACTAATTTTGATTATATACTTTATGAACTTGGTTTAGGTTTCATTGAATTTTCACAAAAAGAATTTTTCAAATTGATTTCTTCTTGAATTTTTTTAAAATTTTCTATAATTTTCAACCATGACGACGGACGCGCTCGGCAACTGTTGAGTTCCCTTAGTTACCAGGATAATAGCAATTGATAGAGGTTATTGGGTGAATTTATCTGCCGGGAATTTTGTTCCTACAGCATTGGGAACTATGGTGCACAGTAGGTAGCAGGATAACAGAAATACATAGTGATGTGCCGCTATTGATTTTACTCAATTGAGCATACTGCGTTGTCTATACCAGTGGTCTCCAAACTTTTTTCATCTCTGTAAGACTAAGTATCATTTGTACATTTTATGAGAATTAATTTCATAAAAAAAAATGATAAATGATGTTCAAAATTTAGATCTTATAAAATATTAATTTGATCATTTTTAATAAGATTAAGAAATTTCATTATGAATGGATTATTATAGGAAACAGTATTAATAGATATTATAAAGAAAATTGTAATAATTCATTGAAACTAACATTGCACTATATTATCTATGTTATGTAATGGTATCAACTACCATGACGGTACTATCTTTGATGGAATTATATTTCAATATAATATTTCTAAATATATCCTTACAATAAAATTTAATACTTTAATATCAATATTGTGTTTGAATATTTACAAATATTCCTTTCAATATTTATTTTATAACATCTACTTTTATTTACTTCTACAGATGAATAGTAAGTAAATTTGTTAGCGGTACAAATGTAATGTAGATGACGAACTCAATAGTATCCATCTGTGTAAATTAGTTTATTAATAAATTTAATCATACTTTAATATTAGACAAAATATTTCCATATAATTTGTAGTTTTAATGAAATTTATTTGAATTGATAAAATATTTAAATTCATTCATTATACTTTGATATAGAAACAAAACTTCTAAAATTACATATAAAATAAATTGTAAACTGTTCTGTTCTGTTCTGTTCTCTAAACAAAAAAGATGCCCGACGTATCGAATTTATCACAGGTGTATTCTGGATGGACATTAATTTACACATATATTTCTTAGTACTGCTCTCTCGTCTAATACTCAGGGGAACAACACCAGCTTCAACGTGCAGAGAGTCAATTAGACAGGTACGGAGGACGCCAAGTGCTATTCTCATAGCTTCATTTTGTATCCTTTCCAAAGACTGAATTTTAAATTTATCACAAAACGAATTAATTTCTTAAAAAGCGGGTTTTAAAAAAAGACAATGTAGAGAGTTCTCGTTTAGAAAATTTAATTTTAATTGTTTGGCTAAGTCTATGTCTTTCTTAGTATTCTTGATTCGAGTTATAAGAACATTATGTTGTTATTAAATGCGTGTTAAAACCGTGTTATAGTGGAATATGCCGTGTTATAAATGAGTTACTTATATACAATTACTTATTAGAAGTGACTGATTAATATTAGAAAAGCGATACCAAAATTGTTAATATTTAAGTTTAACATTAATATTACTCTCATTACAATTTATATTGTTAAATATGTAAACACATGGAATATTCAGAATATAATTAAAGTTAATTTTGTATTTAGCCCATTTTTTGTAATCAATTTGTTAAATAAAGTTTGGTTATTTGTAAGATATAATTTTCCACCTCATCTTCTAAATTATTACATCTAAGAAAACACAAACAAAATGGATTTAAAAAATAAATAAATTGAACTATTAGAAGTATAGACCACACAGCTTACACAGTAAAGTCAATACCTCAACATACCTCTATGTACTTCAGTTATCCTGATACCTACTGTGCACCATAGTTCCCAATACCGTTCCGAGAACAAATTTTTGAGTACATACATAATAAATAAATTCACCAAATTCATTCTCTTTCTATATCTGTTATTCTATTAACTAAAAGAACTAACAGTTTTTGAGCGCGTGCGGCTTCATACTTGGAAATTACCGAAACTATTCAAAAATTTAAAGAAGAAATGAATTTGTTTTTTTTACACTTGTCTTTTTCCTTTGTACTTTTTTCTTGATAATATCATTTTCCTTATTCAAATAACTATTGTTAACCATGGCTGTGCCTTAATTCATTTGTTGAATTGAGGAATGTTGAATAATAAATATTAATTCATCTGTAATTTTAAAATGTATTCTAAATTATGACGTATTCTGGACTATATAATTTCCCTATATGTATAAATTATATAATTTGTTAATTGATTTTTATAAAAATGGACTGCAGAAACGTCAGCAAATTGTTAAATTTTCTTTTGATTAACAATAAATAGCAGATTTCATATATTGCAAACACTTCATTATCCCATGATAATCAGTAAAAAATAATGAATCTACGGAAATTAAATAGAAGTGATCAGAAAGAAAGACATCTTCCTTTCGTTTAATAAAGATGTCTAAATGAAATAAATTATATGGAATTTTCATAATTATTTGTAAATTTACTAAATTTTCTTAAACAGATTAATCTAGATATAAAACATTGGAAATATTATATTTCTTCATAAGGAATGGATAATTAGGTAAAATAGTAATTAAAGAGAAATAGGAGAGTAATTTTATTTAAATTTTAATGAATTTTTGACAGCTAAGACATTCATAAATAGCAAGAAGGTCTAAGGATAATTTGGCACTTAAACCCATTGGAATTAGAACTCTTCGAAGTTGCCATCAGTCGAAACTTATAAGGAAGGAATAATAGCTAATTACTAAGTGCATCTACTACTGTAATTAAATAGTTGCTTTCCCCCGATATTATACCAGTATATATTAGTAATTAAATGCACTAATATATTTGCTATTCTCCGGAATTTTCCTAATACTAACATCACATATATAAGTTAACAAAAATTTGGTAACAAAATATAAATATATAATAAATATTTTTTCCTAGTGTTTAACAAGGTGTCTGCTAATTTCACTTTTTAAAATTGGTACAGATATATAGAGTAGAATCTTTTTAACAAAATATAACATTCTAAATTCTTCTTTTTTTTTAAATATATCTTTAAATCATCTGATTGATGCTACATATACATATATCACTAATACCTATTAAATTCATGGTTTGGTTAGACAGACATTATAATAAGATAACTTGTTGTTATATCATTAAAATATTTAGCTTAGTCAGTAATTCTCTTAATTTCCTCACCCATTGTGAGCCATTTATCAATCTGTAAAATAAATAATTATTACTAGTATTCTCTCTCTTTTTGATGTCAATTATATTACCTGAGCCAACAACAGTGATTTTCTGTATCCAGTTGGTTCTGTCATGCAGATCGGTACTAATAAAGCTAGAGCTTCATTGATCTTCACGAATGCTTGGATGGCGTTTCCTTCAGCAAAATACTCTTCCGCAATAACACCAATGTTGATTCCTGACAACATCTTCGGCGTGGATTTGGCCATGGTCTTCAACAAATCAAAGCTGTTATCACAAAGCTTGCTGTGTATAATCTTATCGGAGATGTATCTGCAGAGCTCGTTTATTCTGTATATGTATTGATTAAATTTCAGTTCCATCTTATACTTCTGTGCCGGATTTGGCTCTGTCATTATATAAGGATGCAATAGAGAAACGGCCTCTTGATACTTGAAGAGAGACTCTTCATACTTCCTATCGGATTCCAGCTCAAGGGCATCAGTAACCAAGATAACAATATAATTGTAATTTTCGTTAGTCGGCATTTTGTTGATGTCAATAAAAGGATGTTTGTAGAAGTCCTCGAATTTGATACGATCGTCTTTGTTGTAAGTAAGAAGACTTCGTAATAGATTTTCGCAATTTGCGGACATGTGCGAATGCCTTGGGATCTGTAGAAGATAAAAGTTAGTTATCTTGAAAAGTTTTGATTGTGATAGGAAGCTTTACATACAGTCATCAAATTTTCTTTAGTTATCATAGCTTTAACTGCTTGTAGAGATGCATGGAAATAGGATGGTCTTCCAAAAAGGCATTGGAACATGACGACGCCGAGAGACCAGTAGTCGGACGTGATGTCGTAAGGTTTTCCCATGATCTTTTCAGGAGCCATGTATGCAACGGTTCCATTCTGCCTCCACTTCTCCATTTCATTCGGGTTGATGACTTCAGCAACCCTGTTGAATGATGAATATAGTTAAGTTAAATTGTAGAAGTTTTAGCATTTTGTACCCAAAATCAGATAGCTTGAATGTCAATCTTGGGTTGGAGCAGATCAAGATGTTCTTTGGTTTGATGTCCATGTGGCACATGTTGATGTTATTGAGGTATTGCATGGCCAGTGCCAGCTGCTGCATAACTATCTTCACCAATGATTCAGCAAGCTTATGCCTCTTGTAAATATAGTTCTCTAGATCACCATCATTGCAGTGGTCCATTACTAGATAGACTATATTGGCTGAAGCGAAGTGCTCGATGTACTGAACAATGTTAGGATGGTGCAAGTTACGGAGGACCTCAACCTCCTTGATGCTCCTCTCCTTCATCTTCATCACCTTTATGGCACATACTCCAACCCTCTCCTACAATAACAACATTACAATAAAGCAGGAATACAATATATAGAATATTTGATTTACATTTGCAGCCCTGTAGACTGTGGAGAATGACCCTTGGCCAATCTTCTCACACAATTTGATGGCATGTCGTCCAAGAAACTCTTTCTCAGTTAAATGAGTCATTACATGGTATCTTTTTCTAACAGCACTCATATATAAAGATACACGAATAACCTTTTTCATTTACCAAGGATTTTGTGTAACCAAAACCAAATCAGCTATGTGTTCTTATTACAATGTTTACTAACAGCTTCAAACTACAACGGATTTCAATATGTATTAAACTCTGGAACATAAGCAATGCAACTTACCCCTGTAATGATAAACTGTTTTGGTTGTTTTGTGCAACAACTTGGAAACTTCATTGGCAGGTGGCGCTACAGTCTTGAAGCATCAAATCAATACAATATAATTACGTATTTAAAACAAATACACCCACCAGTTTGTCCCAGATATTATGCATATCGATTTCATTGCAACTGCATTTGCTAAACCTAAGCTAAGCTGAACAGGTGTCATTTATTTTGACAGTTGTCAAACAAGTCATAATAGTTATCAATACTTATTTGATACTTAAATATTTTGAGTGGTTCTCTCTGTTATGCATTTTATTTAAACCATTATTTATGTATTAATAATTAGAAACACCTTAAAACGTAACCATACAAAGAAAGTACCATGGCTATGTTTCAAGGTTTTAGAGTATTTGAAAAAATACAAGCTGCAAGTCCACACAGTATTCTATTGGAGCACAAGAACAAGAATGACACCTTACTGTTCGAGAGCCAGGCAATTGCAGTGCTTTGTAAGTCATAAGAAAATCATAAAAAAATCAAATTTAACCATTAAACCACCTGTTGTTGTAGCACCTCAAGAAACCGATGCTGTCAAGAGGATGTACACTAAGTTAACAGATGCATATGCCTGCTTGGGTGTCCTACAGCTAAACACAGGTGAAACCAGTGTCATGTACCTGGTCATGGTGACAGGTTGCTTCTCTGTGGGTAAAATAGCAGACTCAGAGATCTTTCGGATCACCCAAACCATGTTCATTCCATTACACTATCAACATTGCGAAGACAGAATTGTTGAGGTAACAAAGTGAAAGGTAACTTGTATTTAAAGTCATTCAATTCACCTGAAACTTTAATCACTTTTAAAGGTTCGCAAACTCCTTAATTCTGGTACATTTTATTTTTCTTGGTTGTCTACCACATCAACCAATTCTTATAAGATCCCATTAGATTTAACCTTGTGCGCGCAGCGCAAGCAAAGAACGTCGCTGACGGATAACCGCTTCTTTTGGTAAGATTAATATGGACCATGCTTAGGCTCAAATTTACGTACTAATTTAAGGAACCGTATGCTACATGTACATTTGCTGAGATACGGGGTGGATTGTAATTCATGGCTAATCAAAGCTATGTGTGGCTCAGTTGAAGTAAGAACTGCCTTTGCTGCTCATAGGAAAGCCACGGCAGCTGTTATATCGCGTTTGAGCTGCGAAAGGGCTGGGACTAGGTTTCTATACAGCAGCTTTGTTTAAGAAACTTTCATCACATATCGCAATTGTAGGTTTAATGTTAGGGGTACCAACGATGAAGGACACGTCGCTAATTTTGTAGAAACCGAACAAGTGATATACCTAGATAATGAAGTGTCTTCCTATATACAAACTCGTGGTTCTGTTCCTCTATTTTGGGAACAGCCCGGAGTACAAGTAAGTTGTACAAATTGTTGTCGCGTTGCGGAAATTAAATTCGAACTGGATTTAAGGTCGGGTCTCATAGGGTGAAATTATCGAGAGGATTTGAGTCCTCTAAATCAGCATTCGATAGGCATTTAAGGATAATCAAAGAACGTTACGGTAGGCAGGCTATAGTGAATTTATTAGGCACCAATTTGATCGGCAACAAGGATGGGGAGAGTACGCTCAGCAATGAGTTCCAAAAACATCACCAGGAATCTATCTACAGAGATGATGTTCCTCATATAGTCTTTGATTATCATTTGGAATGTCGCGGCGGTAGCACGAATAACTTAAATAAACTTAAGATGAAAATTGAACCGTCGCTTCAGGAGTTTGCCTTCTATCATGCAGACAGATCGAACGTCTACAATTTACAAACCGGAACCATCAGGACCAATTGTTTAGATTGCTTAGATAGAACTAATTGCGTACAAACATTCTTAGGTCTGGAAATACTTTCAAAACAATTACAGGTATTTTATTTTTATTTAGCTTGTATTTCTCATTTGCAGTTTAGCGTATTTGTATTAGAAAATAAGTTGATTACTTATACCATTTCGCCATATATAGTTAAAAAATAGTATCAAATTTTGTACTTAAAAAAGGATAAATCAATATATTTAATTTGTTTTAAAATTTTATACCAGTGAAATCTGCAATCGTCTATAATAAATAAAAGTTTTATTTACATTACGTAAATAAGTATCTAAATAAGATCAGGTCTTTTGGGAGGGATAAAGGTAATGAAATGATGGTATATTTATAGGTGATGAATCTGATAGAAAAGAAGCAGACAATTACGAGATTTGAGGAAGTATTTAAGCAGATGTGGATGAACAACGGTAATGCCATTAGCAAAATATACGCGGGGACTGGAGCAATTCAAGGCGGATCGAAAGTAAACTTCTCTCAATTAGAAGATCAGTGATAAAATAGAGATTGTTTCAGTTAATGGATGGTGCGCGTTCGGCAGCCAGAACAATCCAAAACAATTTATTAGATAATTCGAAGCAGGAGGCCATCGATATATTGTTGGTCGGTTCGACATTGAGCACGGAACTGGCCGACAGGGCGAGAACTTTGCTCCCTTGTAATACACTCCACGGTAATTGAAGAGAGCGATGTGGTAATGCGATTGTCCCTGACTTTGAAATTCGATTGTAGCACCACCCCATATCCTGAGAGAGATGTGCCGAAGACAAAACGAGTATACAACCTCGATGCCTTTAAGAGTTGTGGTCGGCACATACAATGTGAACGGCGGTAAGCACTTCAGAAGTGTCGCTTTCAAGAACACCTCCCTCTCGGATTGGCTTTTGGACTGCCAGTCTTCGAGCGACTATAACTTGATAGACGTATCAAACGCGTCGAACTCCTCTGATTCCATACCGCCGGATCTCTTCGCCATCGGCTTCGAGGAAATTGTAGATCTGAACGCCGCCAACATCGTTGCATCCCGGTGCGATAACGCGAAGGCCTGGGCCGACGAGCTGCAGAGGGTCATCTCCAGAGATAGATCATACGTGCTCATCACCTACCAGCAACTGGTTGGCATTTGCTTGTACCTATTCGTGAGACCTGAACACGTTCCCTACATCAAGGATGTCGCAGTGGATTCGGTGAAAACAGGACTCGGGGGACACACTGGTATATATAAAATTTATTTTAGAATCGCACGGTTGCAAATTCATTAACCCAATTGTGACTCGTAAATGCTACGAGCACAAAAGCGACGCAATCCTCGGTTTATGTACGTTTAATTTAATGGTGCGCACTTATATTCTGTGTACGATGAAAAGAAATTGAAATAATATAGCTTATTCTAAAATCGCAAGCGATTTTATTGCCACTATTAAAATTTTACTGCTTGAGGTAATTTTCTATTTAAACACCTGTCGATAACTACTAGCTGCTTCCGGTCTTCTATGAACGAGTTTCTGATACTATTATTACTAAATTTTTACTGCGTTTGGTTATTTTTACTGCAACTAACATCTACTAACAACAGGAAGCGTTTTTAAGGAGGGCGTCTGCGATTGGTCAAAGTCTGTAATTATACGCGGCTTCAGTGAATTTGGGTATACGCTTATTAATCGTTGTTTCTTATTGATTCCGGTGATTGATTGGATTAATGAATGTTGTAGGTAATAAGGGTGCAGCTACAATCAGGATGGTTTTCCATGCAACGTCCTTGTGCTTCGTATGTGCCCATTTCGCAGCTGGTCAATCGCAGGTCTTGGAAAGGAACGCCGACTACGCGGAAATCACCAGGAAAGTGAATTTCCCGATGGGGCGCACGTTGAATTCGCACGAGTATTTGTTTTGGTGCGGCGATTTCAATTACAGGGTGGATATGGATAAGGAGGAGATTAAGGAGCTCGTTAGGCTAGGCGATTTGCACGCGGTGCTGCAGCATGATCAGCTCAAGGTTTATACCTCATTTCCGTTTGAGATGCGCCGTACGCGACACTCCACTATTAACACTATTAATGCGTTTTGCAGAAGCAGCAGGGCCAGGGTAACGTGTTCAAGAACTTCCTGGAGGGTGAAATTACGTTTCCGCCGACATACAAATATGATCTCTTTAGCGATGATTACGATACGAGCGAGAAATGCAGGGCGCCTGCCTGGACCGATCGCGTCTTGTGGAAGAGGAAACCTCTGTTACCCGACAACGCAGAGGATGGTTATAATTCCGGAAAACTTGTTTACTATGGCCAAGCAAACTTGAAGCAAAGCGACCACAGGCCAGTCGTTGGGATTGTAGATATTGAAGTCAGGAAGATCGATCCGACCGCGAGAGAACGAGTCTTCTATCAGGTAATTGCAGATTTCGGACCACCCGATGGTACCATCATCGTGCATTGCGAGGACTCCCCACAGACGGATGAGGATACAGTTTTCGATGACAACCTCATGCTTTCTTTACTGGAAGAACTTTCGCATATCGGAGATGTGATTTTGGTCCGCTTTGTGGCCGATACAATGTGGGTCACCTTTAGGGATGGTCAGTGCGCTTTGCAGGCTGCCGCCCGGCAGCACCTCAAAGTCCTCGACTACAATCTAATCTTATCCTTAAAAACGCCCAATTGGGTCGAACAGACCAAAGAGGAGATCCAACTCTGCACTAGCAATACTATTCCATTGTGTGTAGGTGTCTCGCAACCCGACTATAACTGTAAGTGTATTGATTTTTATTCAAAAGAACCAACTATTCTTATACATTACTACAGCTAATACCTACTCGAAGGATGATTATCTTTTTACATGATAAGTCAGCAAACGTAGAGTATAAAATAACTAGATTTAAATTAACTGTGATTAATAATGATCTTGATCTAACATATTTTAGTTAATCAACTTAAAGAAATGGTAAAGAAATTAGTAAATGCAAAGATAAATCTTTATCATACCTTATCAAATTAACTTTAATAAGCTGATCTGTTATATTTCAATTAATTAACTATGGCTCAAAAGGATGGTAAACTAATTAAATTTGGTCATTAAGTCAGTAAATGCAGATTTAGATTCAGGAGTAAAGGAGCGGGCAATGTTGGCTGCCTATGCGAACATCTTCATTGTTTTAAAATTCAACCTTTGAACTCCATTAATAACATAGATTAAAATATAAATAATTTATTGCGCAAGGTTTAGGTATTCCAGATGTGAATAAATCGGGGCCTCCGAGCAGACCTCCACCACCTCTGAAGTCTCCAGGAGCTACAAGAAAACTGCCTAAGGTGCGTACGATAATGATGGAAACAGCGAAGAAAACATCGTTTTGTTGTTGATGTTTGCAGGCGGCAGCGTTGAACATAAACAAGTTGCGTCCAGAAGTCAACATGGAGGAAACAGGGATATACGAGGAAATAAATGATGACATTATTAGCAGACCGGAGCCTCAAGGGCCACCACCGCCGCCGCCTCCGCCACCTCCACGTCCTGAATCAACAAACCTTCCGCCACTTCCTCAAAGGGCTACGCCGCCTCCCGTCCCCGCGAGATCTGCGCCGCCACCGCCTCTGCCAGCCCGCCCCCGTTGATCCATCCTTTTTTTTAGCTAGTCATTCATGAAAATGAAAAAGTTCCTCTTTTGCAGACTTTCTGGGTCAGTAATTCCTGCCTTAATTTATTCCTTTTTTAAACAATAATTTCCCTTTTTAATAACCTCTCAACTTCATTGTGAACGCGGTTGGGGCTGCACGTCTTTATATAAATTTTTAATTATGTTATATGTCCATGTATGTTATTATAAATATTATACAGGTTCGAATATATTCTTGTATGCACACAATAAAGAAGAAAGAACAAATAAAAAAACACAAAGACAAATCAAATGAAAACCCTTGCCCTTTTACTGTATTTATGTATGTTTCACCTACCGGTTGATACCTAAGGCGGAAATATGAAACCCTTGGCAGCGAGATTAAGATCATTAGAATGAAATTTATTGGCCTGACATCAGACCCATTATAAATCTTACTAAGTTTACGTAAAGCCGTTTTCTTTCCAATCGAATTTCCTGTTAAGTGTGTTATTAATAAAATTACTTTACAAGACTCGTATTTTTAGATCAAATGCGAATCGACCCGTCCAATTCCACAGTCGGGAAATATAAATTAGGAAATAAATACCATTTTTTTTTGTTTTGTTCGCTTGATGAGGCACGCGTGCCGGATATCCAAGGCACGGCTTTACATCCATCATTTACTGATATTGGGTACAGCGTGATGATCAAGTGGTCTTTGTACAATATAGGATTACAGCTACAATTATCAGTAAATGGATTTATTCAGCGTTACATAAACGCTTTAATTATTTTTTTGTTCCATTGCTTCCCTTATTTTTTTTGTTCGGACATTTTCATTAACGAATTTTTGGCATGAACAACATGAAATTTTTATTACTCCGTGTGCGGCAAAAGACCAATA
>NW_017099710.1:57830-90348 GCF_001412225.1 Nicrophorus vespilloides
ATTTATTTATAATTTGGTTCTGTTCGAGGAAATTGAAAAATAAATCGCACATACAGCAAAAACTTTGTTAATTATGTGCCGTATTTAAACAGCGCATTTAATTACAAACAGCGCGGAAGACCAACACATTCAACTTGTTCTCACTGAATAAAGGCATTGAAGTGCTTGATTCATGAAATATTTATTGGCCTCGTATTCTGCACCAACTTCAAGCAAATTGAATTGAGTTATTGTAAAACGGAGGCAAATTGTTTGAGTAACAAGTTTCGCAATCCAAACACCTGAAGAACTTCGTAGTCGATTTTAACTGACCAAAACGAAAATCCTTAAAATCGATCGGGGAAAATCCTGATATAAATTGGGAACAGAAGCGTACGTATAATTGTGTTTTCTTTTTCGCGTTACGTTGGACCGTGCTCTTTGATTTTTCCACGGAAAATGATGTTTGTAATAGCGCTTCCGCACGCATGACTAATGATCGACGCTGAGTAATTTATTAAGAATCGAGTAGAGAAAAAATCAACAATTTCGCCTGAAACAAACGGTGTTATTTTTGAAACGGAAACTTTAGAACGTTCGTCGGTTTAATGTTTACAAATTTTGGAGCAGTTTTTAAAGCGAAAGGATGTTTATTCAAAGTAAATTGCAAGTTCCTTTTGCCGCACGTTCTTCGCAACACCAATTTGTTTTATTTTGCGTCAGCATATTTAAGTCTAAAATTTACGGTAGAAATTTGTTTATCTTTCTTATAGTTTGCATGAATTTAAACACGAATTCAGTCATAAAAAAATCATTTACATATAAAACAAATTTTCATTGAAAAAAATCACGATATTTTCAAATAAACGTATGCTAGGAAATCTATTAAAACTCAATTTTCTATTTATATAAACTGTTGTATATTATCACTCCATTTGAGATATTGAGATCATCAAGAACTTGTAACATACTAGATATATAAAAATAGGTTTACATAAAAAAATAACATTAATAAAATCTAATGAAAACCCTTTGATTATAATTTTAAAATAAAATAATTAAAATAATTGATGGCTAAACGATATATAATTCATAACTCTATATTTTAAATGCATTAAGCGACAATGAAAATTGAACTGGTAGTTCGTTTTAGTGATGGTCTTCTTTTCGTTGCAACTTATTGGTGGTTCTTCTTCGTCGAATACATCTTCTTTATCTGTTGGACAAAATGTTTGTTTTAGTTGAAGTTTGTTATTTACATTGTTACAACTGTACCAGACGCATCAGACATATAGCAAACGGTGGAACTACTACTACTTGGAGGAGATGACACACGATGTTGATAACATCTGAAGGCTTCTGAATATCCTTTGATAACATAAATACATGCTACGGTGTCAGAATGTTTATAGGAAGCTTTAGTGTTAACATTGGGTGCTTCTTCTACGACATAGGAAGATCCAGCTTCAATGTTAGAAGGTTCTACTACTGCAAGAGAAGGTACAGTTTCCTCGTTGTAAGAACGTTCTACTACGGTATAGGAATGTGCTGCTTCAACATTGGAAGTTTCTGCTTCAGTGTTGAAAGCTCCTATTGCAACGTTGCAAGCTGTCTCATGTAGTGAGTCCACCGACACATTTAATAACTCTTGTTGACAGGAAGCATCTGACAGATAAACGATTAATGTATTGTTAATTAGTAGCATTGATAAATTATCTAAACCAAACCTGTTTCCATAGTAGTGATCTGCATGTTTTGATTAATAGATGTTACTAAGTTATCAATAGTCATGGGAATTGCGTTAAGAGTTGCTAAAATGTAATGATTATTGTACCATACTAAGAAATAAGGTATTTTTATAAATTACATGGTGTTGAAACTCTTCGGATTTTTGGGGGCGATGGGTGTACATCGTATTCCTCATCGAAGGATGCAATCGTCAGAGAAGAATTTAGTTTATGTTGCGTACCTAATTCAACAATAGTCGATCGTTTAAATTCATGTATTCTTCTTAAAGATACCCGAAGAGAATTAGAGGAAATGGTGTAATCTTGAGTCCTTCTATTCCATTTCTTATGCTGTTCGTCTAATGTCTGTAGGTAGTCTATAAAAATTAATTGAATTAATTCCTTGTTGTAGGAAAGGCTAGAATGACCATACCTTGGTCCGTCACATAGGAATAATACCTAAAGGTTGTTCTTTCCCAATCATTTATCTCAGTTTCTAGGTATTCTAATATGATGTACAAATTTTTAAGACAGGGTCTTTTGCACGGACAGGGTGTTACGGAAATCTGATGAAATAACGTAATCCATTTGAACACTAAAAAAAAAAAATATTACAATTAGTTAAATATTACAATTAGAATTCGCTCATTTTATACTTACTTAACATGGAAGTATCGTCTTCAGTCAAAGGGACTTTTTGGTCTTTAGAATACAATGTCTTCATATCAATAAACATATCGAATAATGAATTTATCATATCTTGAGCATCAATTGCTATGCACAAACTAAAGCTATCTACACTTTCCAATTCCCAATCTTCGGTGCTGAGCTCATTTGGTCTGGACCCACAACCAAATAAACCATCAATTCCCGACATCTTAATCAATGAATCCGGTATATACTATATAGACTAGAAGGCAGGTACAACGTTATGTCGTTTTCTATAAAAAACCGTTTGCTAAACGCAGATTGACTATTTATTGCCAACAGAAATTTTTTGATTGTGTTGCCAACATAAATTGAGAAATAACCTAAAACCAAATTTTGAATATTTGGCTTCATTTAAAATTTGTAAGAGGGCGACCGTAGTCGTGTGGCTATAGTCGCAAAATCCGGTACAAAAGGATGTTGGTTCGATCCTCAAATACCAATTAGATTTATTTTTTTGTTTATTTTTTTTATTAAAACAAATTTTTACACAAAACAGTTATTTATATTTGGTACTGCAGCCACTTAAATTTGATGGTGTTGTTGCATAATAACTAATTATAATTAGAGACATATTACAACTTTTTGTGTAGAAAACTATGCTTATGCTAGATTGTATGTATGACCATAGAGAATCTTAGTGAGACATACCTAGTCTTTTCAGATGGAATAGGTTGATTAATCATTATTGCTTGAGATAATTGAAGTAATATATTTATTGTAGGAATATAAAAATTGAGTTTATTGGAGTTAAAAAATATCTTCGAATTTATCAAGTATAAAATATTATATCAAAAGAAAGACTAACAATTAATTTAAATAAAAATATTAACATTCATTTACAAATATAAAAAAAAATCAATAAATATATCTAAACATAATTAAACCAAATATTAACACAATAAAAATACTAAAACCAGGTCATCTGAATTCTGCTGGGAATCCATAAGTATTGCATATTTCGTCATTGTATAAAATATAATTGCACAATTTATTTTCTATTTCCGCTATCCTACAGAAAAAATTAAATTGATAATTTTTGTTTGTAATTGCGTGTCTTTTAACGCAACAAAAGGAATCTTCCTGGAAGTCCAATGAATCTGTTGGGGCAAAATGTACGTTTTACTTAAAGTTTACTTTCTTATTATTTTACAACTGTACCAGATTCTCCAGGAGTTGAAAATACACTATAAGAAGTGCTTAGAGATGATGACCACTCATTACGTTGATAAATTCGGAAGGAATCTGTTTCGGCATTGGAATGTCCTGCTGCTGTATAAGAATTTCTTGCTTCGTCGTTTGATGGTCCTGCTATGGCATACGATGTACTTGCTTCTACGTTGGAAGATGCTGGTACAGCGTTGGGTACTTTTACTATAGCATTTGAATATCTTGCTTCGACGTTTGAAGGTCCTGCTACGAAACAGGAAGGACCTGCTGCTGAATAAGATTGATATTGCAATTCAATATCAATGTTATCAGCTTCTTGATAGGAAGGACCTGAAATAATTGATTTAATTTTATTATAAATTATTGCAAAATTGTCCAATCGAAACCTGTTTCCATGTTGCTTGATTCATCAATTTCGTATTCTCTCGTATTCGTAAATGATTGAGCAGGACGCGCTAAAATAAAATGTAAATATACTTTACTAAGAAATAACCTATTTTCATATAATACTTGTAGTCGAAATTCGACGAATTTTTGAGGGAGATGGGTGTACATCGTATTCTTCATCAAATGATACTATGGTTAGAGATGTATTTTGCTCTTGTACTCTTGGTAATGTAGATTTCAACAATCTTTTAATAGCAATTTCATCTTTGTTTCTTACTAAACATGCATCACTTATCATACGATCATAATACCGTTTCAGCGTTTCCCATTCCTTGTGCTTCTCATGTAAGATTCTTTTAAAATCTATGAAATGAAATTGTATTAGTTACTTGTAGGTTAGACTAGAATAAGGTATACCTTCATCCGTTTTATAGGAATTGTACCTAAACACTATCTTTTCCCATTGAGAAATATTATATTCAAATATTTCTAACACTAGGTACAAATTTTTTATGCAGGGCCTTTTGCATACACAGGATGATGCTGAATAATTGTTAATAATATTAAATAGCGACACCCATTTGAGGACTAAAAAAAATATTACAATCAGTCAATTAAGATTACAATTAGAATTCACTCATTTTATACTCACTTAGCATTGAAGTATCGTCTTCAGGCGAAGGAAACTTGTGGAACTCTTTAGGAAGTAATGTTTTCATTTTATTTCCTACCACATATAACTGATGTATCATTTTGCTGGGTTCAGTATTAATACATAAAATAAAGCTGTGGGAACTGTACATTTCCCAATCTTCGGTGCTGGACAACTTTGGTTTGGACCCACAACCAAATGAGTCATCAATTCCCGACATCTTAATACAAGCGAATCAAGTTATAATGCCTATAAAGATTAGATTACTTTAAAATAAAGGATAATTTCCTTTAATACATTGAATACTTACAATTGTTCTACTTTTCACAATTTTTTTGACATCATTTGTTAAACTCAAAGTTTCTATACTGCCAACACAAATTTCTTGAAGGTGATGCCAACATTGATTGAGAAAAGCTAACAATATACAATATACTATATAAATAACACTTAACCTAATACCAAATTATGTATATTCGATTTCATTAAAACATATAGTAAATCAATAGCTAATTGTAGTTGTACTTACATTTGATTGAATCACTGGAGCGTAGTTCTCCCAATTATTTTCTTACATGTACTCTTTGCAAACGGTTAGACAAAAACAGTATAAGATTTTGTGTCCACCACACATACTGCTTGTTGCCAACTTAAATATCGTGAAGATGCTATCAATAGATAAAAAACAAAAGCAGATTTAGATTTTTTTTTTCTGTTCAATTGATGTTATTGTAGATCCTTGGAAGGGTTTGCAGATTTTAAGTGGCCTTTCTGATTTGCTACTTTATTGACTTTACTTGCTTTTTACTTGACTATCGAAAAACTAATTAATTTTGGTTTGAGAAATATATAAAAAAAACAATTAATATTCTGATAACCTACCAATATTGCAAATAAATAAATAAAAGTGCAAGGGTGCAATAAATTATTTTTATCATTATTATTAGAATGTATTTGTATATTTTCTAAACTTTTGAAGTTATTTTTGTTGATATTTATAGTTTAAAATATTAAGTATTATCAAATACTCAAACATAATATTAGTTTAATTAAAGCTATATTACAATACTTATAGTTAAAGTTTACGAAAACTAAAAAACAAATACATAAAACATGCGTACATTGCACAATTTACACTGTATTCGGGACTTAAACAATTGTAGTCATGAAACGATATAGTAACATAAATATAATAATGTTTTAACTTTGAACTTCTGCATATATGTCGAATAAATCTGGTTGATTTTGAATATAGTTCATTAATTTATTTGATAACATCCTCATACGGAAGAATAAAATATATTTATATGTTTCATTGGTCATTTTTTCAGTACCATTCTCATTGATGAACGCATAGGCTTTACTCTGAAATTCATTGCCCGCCTTATCATCTAAAAAAATGCTAAAATTATTAGAAAAATATCACTTATTTTGTGTATAATACCTGCCGGACTAAGGAATGGTACACCACTATTTACATCATACAAAGACGAAGATGACAATGACCGCCTTGGACCACAGTAAGAACTTTCATGGTCTTTCGAATTGGATGGTCCTGCTACTGGATTGGCATAATAGTGTTCTGCTGTTTGCAAATATGTAGATTTAGATGGGTCTTTGGATGGCTTTGTAAATACAGGTTCACTTTCCTGTTCTACCACTACCTTGGAAAGATTTATATATTTAGATTGGTATTTCTGCTTTACTACTTTATTGCAAAATTTTGCAGATTTAGTACTTTTTGCTACTTGTTTGGGTATATTTACCGATATAGAAGTGCTTTCCGGATTTGATATTATCCAGCCAAATGGATTTTCAGAAAGATTTCCAGTTTCAATTGGGTTTTCCTGCTGTGCTACTTGACTAGAAGAACCTGGTGGTACATAAGGATTGCTTAATATCTTGTCTATCGAAAAACTAATTAATTTTGGTTTCAAGAATATCGCTGCTTCATTAGATTCCTCAGATGCTGGAAGTTCCAAAACGTTGGGAGTTGTGTGTATAACATTATCATTTTGTAGTAGTATTTCGTTCTTAAGTGTTTTTGATGAAGATGCTTTAGGTTTTATTCCTTTAAATAGTTTTAGAAATGAGGTATTGCGATCTAATAAATATAAATTACATTAGCTAAAGGAATAACCAAAATGCGTTTGAATACTATACACTTATGTAATAGTTCTGAATGAGATAAGTTAACTAAACTTGACGAACGTCTCGGTTTTGGAGGTCGCGATGAAGCGACTTCAGTTCGCAATATTAGAGATTCTAGTTTGCTAATTGGCGAGTATTTACTATCCCATTTCTTGTGCTGCTCTTTAATTACGCGATTATAATCTGTAAATTATACCTCAATTAGTTATGTATATATTCTTAATTTAAGAGTCCAATTAACACACCTTCATCTGGTCTTTCTTCTGAAAATTTAAAGACGCTCTTTTCCCATTGGAATAGGTCCTTTTCCAACGACTCCAGTATCAGAAAAACGTTTTTCAGGCAAGGTCCACTACATAATTTACATACTCTTTTCTTTTTTCTCCGGATATATCTCATTAAGATGTACCACTTCAAACCTAGGGAAAAGCTAAATAATATTATTTGAGGAAAATTTGTTTATACTCACTTGGCATTTTTGTTTGGTCTTCAGGATCGGAACAAACGTCTAGGTTTACAGGAAATAGGTAATCTTTTAATAATTTTAATTTAAATCTTATATCATAAATAAGATCTATCATAACATTCGCGTATAATTGAATGCATAAATTGAAGTTTTCCATATCATGTAATACCCATTCATTTGGATCAACCTGCTTTTTTGAACCAGACCACAACTTATGCACATCTTCTTTTAATTGAGACATAACAAAATTATTTTTTTGATTGCTTTTGTATGAGGTTCACTATACTTTGATACTACCACCAAATATGTTTCTTAAAATAATGTTCACTTGAAATTAAAATATATTAAGAATGTTTATATTAAAAAAAAAGTTCTGATTTTGTCTATATTCAATCCAAATATTACTAAATGTTAGGAAAAGTTAATTAAAAAAAAGTTTTAATATTGATGACACTTCACCTAAAACATTAATTTTGAATAAGAAACATAAAGTAATTTATGAGGAATTAACCACTCACCTCTAGAATATATATAGAAAAAAAAACATATGTTTATACACAATAAAAATATAAACTTCCTTTTCACATCTAAGTCTAAAATATTACTATTCAATAGTAATATTTGAAGCTCGAAGAGATGAGAAGAAAAAAGCCGATAACTGAATTCCTGAAAAAAAAAACAATATTGAATTTCACGTGGTTGAAATTTCAAACATTTTTATGCGGCAAATACGATTTAATTTCAATTAAATTGGACGAAATCTAAAACAGAACAAGCAGCAAAAACGACATTTGTATATATATATATACGTGCACACATCACAAGAACGACCATTGTGTACGAGAAACTGGATTGAAATTGAGTTTTTTTTTTAACATTTGTACTTTTTTTGTTTAAATGATCTGCGGCAACTTTATTTGTGACGATCGAAATAATGAATGTGTGTGTAAATAAAAACGGAATATTTTATTTCGTCGGGATGAAACATCCCCTAATTTAATTGCACTAAAAACAAAAATGGTAGTGTTTGTGTATATCATACGAATGTTGTTGATTTTTTTGCCATTAAATAATAAATGTATTTTATAAATAATTTTATTTAATTAAAAAAATAACTAATTGTTTTTTGTAATTGCGAAATCGTTTTCAATTTCGCACATTTTAGTATTTTACTATAACTACTATTATGTAATATTAATTAATTATTGAGATATTATGATTTTTGAAAATCATAATAATAACTTTAGGAATGGCTAAAGTAATTATTAAGTAATTATAAGAAGCGCATAACTAGATTTGTAGCAATCTCAAAGATTGACTATGTAATACACAAATCCCCCGATTTACACGGTAGGTAGGTAACATTTTTTTAAACAAACATAATTAAATCGTTGAAAGTAAATTGAAGACATAATAAACAAAATCGTTTTATTATTTGTTTTGCGTATTTCGATTTTTTTTTATTGCATGTACATTTTTTATGCATTCAGGTTCAAATTCATACATAACTGGTGGTGGTGTTAACAAAAATCACATTTCGCTGCTCTATTGGGAATGAAATGGACATGAAGACTAGGGTCAAAAGCCCTCTATACCGCTATGTCTATTATATAATAGTATAATAAAAGCCGTTGATTTTGGAAACACGTTAGTTTACATTTATTTTTTGAATGGTGAAAAGCTGTATTTTTTAACTTATACCGTGAAAAATATGTTTTTAATCTGCATCCAGGAAACACATGTTTCCAATCATCCGGCGCTTCTAAAAATGTCCGCAGCAAGCAAAAGGTACGCACAATCAGTTAACAAAAAATGTGAATACATTTTGCATATGATTAAAGCGAGGAGTCAACTATGGACATACAATGTTTTAGAGCCTCTTGATTCGCCTTGTGCTTATATGGCTTATGGCATCTACGTTGAAGGATATAACAAATAGCGGACCTCTAGTTTCGTCACGAGTAATTATTGTAATGTATTCCAATGCGAATCACACAATCCGCCTTGTAAAGCAAATAGACGAACGACCATAATCATCATCCGTTCAATTGACGGTTTCATTCTTCTTCTGCTGTACTCAATATTCTTATACGAACAAAAACGATGTTAAGTAATTGAAACTGAAGATTCATTCAGTATTTCTTCATTGCAACATGCTGCTGGCATTTGCAACAGCTTCAATTAGATTTTATTGGATGTTGGAGGAGGCAAGTTGATGGAAAATATGCGGCGCGCGGTGGCAGAAGGTAAAGATCCTGGTGTCTTATTGGATGTTTTTTGATTCTATTCTTGGGAACGGCAGACTTTCCGAGACAACCCGTCTCGATTTCGTACAGCTAATAAGAAACATCCGAGGATTCCGTTGCCGCCAAGAAACACATCCCGGCGACGGCAACAATGAGGCGGCTAATGTTGATTCCGCATTGTCGGAAGTGCGGCTTGAATGAACGAACGATGAATGAAAGGCCACTCTATTTTCGTACCTCGTAGGTGCGTTATGCAATCGGAAGAGGTGGAGGAAAGGAAGAAAAAGAAGTAATGAAACGTATGCACACGCTCGAATACACACAGGAGCACGCGACACGAAAACATCTTTCCTAGAGAAGACGGAGATAGTGGAGGAGGAAGATGAAAAGAGGACGAGGTGGCAGAGGAGTGCTGGAGGAGGAGGAGGAGAAGAAGAAGAAGGAAACACCTGCGTGAGGACGAAGATAGGCGCGTGCTGCCGCATTTTCCGTTTCCGGTTCTCATATCTCATAGGTCTCACTGTCGTCTAATTCGGGTGCGGGGATGAAATACATATATGCATTCTATTTTTGATATGCATATGTATAGACGTGTGCATCTTCCTCTAATTCCTGTTACTCCGGTTACGGAAACGGAAGGAAATTAAGGAATGTATAAAAAAGAATGCAATGAAGAATTATTGCGAGATCTGTCACTGGAAATAGAACGTCTGATGCTCAAATCTAGCGTGAAAACCACTCAAAAACACATCAAGAAAACACCACAAATTTATGAAATGCTTACACAAGTGTTTTAATCATTCAATATGATAATCTTAAGGTATTTGGCGCCCTTGGGCTACTAAGAATAATGCGCCCCTCTTCATAAGAAAATGCACGACAAGGGGAGGGCGCTTGTGGGCTACTAAGAATAATGCGCCCCTCTTCATAAGAAAATACATGGGAGGGGAAGCAAAATTGCCGCCCCCGAAAGGCTAGCGCCCCGGTGAAAACTAAATAGTGAAATGCGTCTCGATTCCTTCATAATTCACTTCAACTATATTGTTATACACATTATTATTTTTTTAGCTGAAATATTTCTTGGGAAAAAATCTCGGGAAACATCCTTTAGTGCTAATTGACTCTTTAATAGTGAAATTAGAAGTATTCAAGAATAATTAATTCATAACTCATTTCTCACTAAAGACAATTAATGAAAAGTATAAAAAATATGTAATTTGTCCTGTATGTAATTAAAAACTTATATTAATAAGACATAAATCTTATGATGAAAGACAGTACATTGTAATTTTTATGTAATATTGCAATATTATTATATTAAACACGAAACAATAATTTATTAAAACCAGTGCAGTAAGACCTTGTTTAACGCTTATTGGATATAACGAAAAAATACTTATTTTCTACTCAAAATGACGCTAAATGAAACAAATTTTCTTATTTAAATAGATGTAAAGCGTAAAACTAAGATTAATTATACTTCGAATTTTCACTACTGAAAATTATAAAGATTATGTAATATATATTATATAATAATTAACTAACATAATAAGAGGTTATTAATCTTCTACTGAAAATAAAGGACATATACATTTCTGAAAAACAATGACATAACGTTACGTATCATATAATACATTACGCTAACACTAGTTTCCTTTTGTATGTTTCAATTCTGAAAATAATAACAATAATGTAAAACTCTTTATGTCACTATAAAGTAATATTAGAAGAAGCCATTTGGGTCTTTCTGCTGCAGAAAATATATTAAATTTATACGAAATAATGGTATATTACTGCAGCAGCGAGCTAGCTCTTAAATCGCAAGAAATTGCAAGTAAATCTTCTTATTATAATACTCAACATTGTGTATTCTTCTCCTGTCAACAATTGCTAACATTTCCATTTAATTTATGAGATATACATCACCATTCATATTGGTATATTCTAACAAACAAAGCGTTGCACAATTCATCGAGGATTTCAGTAAAACGCAAAACGATTTTTATTTAAGAATAGAAATTAATAAAATTACATAATTAATTAAAACCCATGGAGAAGGACAAAAGATAGATTGTCCACGCTAAATATTTTTTATTTTCTATTTCAACAACAGTTAACAAAAAGTCCATGCATGTTGTCATCAATACATTATTTACTATAAACAGATTCAAAACATGTCAGGTACACGCATTAACATAAAAATAAATTACCTAAGTATCCATTAGAAGTTTAATTGTAATATAATACAAAAGTAATAGATTTACATGCTGAACAAGGCTTTAGTCTTCCTGTCTATATAAATGTATTCCTGTTCAACGCCGCAGCAAGTGGAGGGGCGACGGCCCCAGGCGCATTAATCGTAGGGGCGCCAATGACGCAAGTAATAGGTAATAGTATTGTTTTCTTGAGGGGGCGCGAATTATATATTTAGCACCTTTAGATTTCCTTGCTGTCACCCAGTTGTCTATATTATTTTATTATAAAAAGAGAAAATGTTTGAAATCTTCATACATAATTTCATACCGAAATGAAATCGTCTGTTGTATTGAAGTGTTCTTAAACGAGTACAATGGGTTTTTGCAATTTGCATCTTGATTAATATTATTATTTAAATTTCATTGTTTGCTTATTTTCCATTGCAATTGAATCAAACTCACTGACCGGAAATAAATTCCTGCAATATAGATTGAAATTCTTGACAAAGGAAATTGAGATTTTAAAATAAAATATAGTAAAATTTTTCAAATCTTGTTTTTTAAGGTTTGATAGGTTTCTGAAAACCGTTTTTTTTCGAAGAAATTTGTATAATTCGAATACCTGATTTTTACAATTAAAAAACCGGTTTTTGAACTTAGGCATAAAATATAAAAATTAATTAATTATGTGATTACAAACATAAACATTTTACACTAAATTTTCTCTGATACTAAGTTTCATGAAACAAACAGAAAATCGGGAAAGAATTAAATTTTATACTTGACTGCCTATAAATAACTTTAGAAAATGATATGGAAAGTCAACTCATATCAATAATAATTACAAGATTATATAAATTAATAAAAAAAACAAATATTTTATTAGTTCAAATTTGGATTTCTTATATATCCAAAAAAAAAGATTTTATTGACTGTCTATTTTTAATAAATTGAAATAAATTTGAATATAATTCTACCTGAAACATTAGTAAGTGTTATAACGAATTGGATGGTTTGCAAATGCTAAGAGATTATATGTTACATGATGATGTTTCAGTATTTCCTTGGGTTTGAGTAAATATATTGATAGTTTGTTTTAATGTGTGATTGCTTATATTTTCCTCTTTACTGCTCGAAGGAGAAGATTAAATAAATTCAGATTGTTTGGAACGTCAATCGATTCAGACTAAATTGCGAAAACGATTGAGAATAACGTTGGCGTAATTGGATTAAATATTTATACCGGATATTTTGCTTCGCTTTTGAGTCTGCTCGAGGAAACAGAGTTGTCGAGGACTATTGCATATGTAGGAAAGGTGAAGTTTTTTTTTTATTGGAGTCGAAGTATTGTTCGTATTATTGCCACCTGTTGAGTCTTCACATAAAGGTAAATATCTTTCGATTTCACATACCTAATTGATTGTGAAGCTCAGATCTCTAAGGTCTCCTAAATCGTGCTGTAATAATCGATTGAAGTTCTCTGTTTTATTTTTATTTTCAATACACTTTCTTAATAGATAAATCAAATTCACATTTATATAAAAATAACTTTAATTTATTATATTTATAAAAAATCGTATATTAACTATAGTTTTTTTTTATGCATTTTTTTAAATTAATCAGAATATTTAATTAATAATTCAAAAATAGATATAATTTAATTTACATAAATATTACTATATTTTTGGTGGGTCTATATCGAAATCTCGACAACCAAAATCCTGACAATCAAATTCCCGACATTCGAAATCCCGACAGTCGTGATTTGGTTACCGTCGGGATTTCGATTACCACTATTTTTCGAACATTATGAATTATAAGAAATGCTCTCGTACAAATCGCAATATAACAAAATGCGAGAATTCCGTGTAATGCGAGGAATATTTTCAAATAACACGATTTTCTTTAACGAGATTTATACAACGCGTAACGTGTTATCCGCGTTATACGGGTACATACAAAATACATGACTCAACATTGGATCTTCCATTGAATATTATTTAGATATGTAAGAATAAAGTAAATAGTTAATTTAATTACTCTGTTACTACACTATTACGCAGAGTTAGAAAGTAAACTGTAGAAGTAATACTTGTATAGCTACAATGTGCAAGATGTGAAATATGCTACAAAGAAGAGCAGCGAACTACCTACCTGCAATAGCAATATATAAGAAGGTATTCCAACAGATGTACCAATACTGTAAACAGATGATCCTCAACCTTTGCACTCCAGATATAACATTTGTAAAACTGAAAACAAATTTACAAAAAATTCATAGAATATACAAAATTTATCTAAAATACAACATTTGTAAAATTGCCAACAAATTCACAGAATACACAAAATTTTAACAATAACTAACAAAATTATAGATTAAAATACATGAATATCAATAAATTGTAATATGTAAATATGGACTCCAAAATAGAAATTTATTTAAACCAGTAGTGTTTGAATATAAGAAATTATTATTTTAAGGACTTAAGGGCAACTGTCAAATATTATTCGTTAATAGGCAATACATTTAGAAACTGTTCTCGATGATTTTTTACGATTTCTCGGGATTTTCCCGGGAGCAAAAATATTGGATATGTATTTCCCTAGTAGGAACATACATGCACTATATTCACTATGGTCAATATTATTATGATGAGGCCCGTTGTAAATGCATAATAGATTATAGTTAGTATTATATAAAGTAGATGTAAGTACACATAAAATACATTTAAAAAATATGCATGATTGATCAGATTTTGGTACTATTTTTTTCAGTATTAAATCACTATTTAAATATACTTATATATGTTGATGGACTGCAATAAACGAATGTAAAGATTTATCAAATAACGCGTTAAAAACATAAAAACAGAAAGGGAATTAAGAGAGTAATGCTTTGCATGTTCGATGCCAACAAAATTAAAAGCCGCATTAGTTTTTTGGAACGCGTTGCATGGCATTGTGTTTAAATTAAAAAATATTGTCAATACCGAAAAATGTGGAATTGTGAAAGCATTTTCAAGCGTGGTCCGCGGGGAGCAGGGTCAAAGTTTAAATTAAACAAATATTGCTTCACCTTCCCAAGTCAATTTCGGTAATTTTTGTTTCGTTTCATCCCGAAACATTTCACAGACAGATTTTCATTTATATCGTATAATTTTTTTTTGTTTGAGTCCTAAATAAATTACAAAAAATTAAATAAATCTTAATATGCAAATTCGTTTAATAATAATAATCATCATAAGTGTTGACTCATATTTACGCATTTTTACTAATTGAATATGTAGTGTTTAAAGTTAATAGAAATCCATTAATATGAAGAAGTTAAGCAAACACTTATGAAATTTGCTTATTTTTTGTTTCAATAATTTCATAATTTAAATCTATTTTACAAACATTTAGTAAATTATTTTTCGTCATAAATTATTTACTAAACTACATTGATATATAATGTTTATTTTAATTATTGTATGTAATTGATTCACAGTTATATGTTATATTTAAACATAACTGGTTACTATAACAGAACAGAAAGACCCGGGAATTTTTAAAATGTGTAATTCACGTTTTCCCGGGAAAAATTGTCTTGTTATGTATTTATGTATTTTACTGCGAATGACAGTATTTTATTGCTTTTGACTAAATTTTTCTTATTCTTTATTTCTATTTACTAATTGTTGATATTTTCAACATTCCTACTATTACTATATAAATTTGTTACGGATTTATATATTTTTTTTAAAATTTATTTTCAAGTTGTTTATTCTTCTTGTACAAGGTAATCTTCTATTAAAAAGCATTCCCAGATAATTGGCTTTCTGTGACGGTTGTATTATTTAGTTGTTGAGGTGGACAGAAGCCCTCAGTCTGAACGTGACATCCAATGATTTGGTTCCGTTTATTCTGAACCAGCATCTTTGAAACATCAATGGATTAAATAAAGGTTCTTTTACTACTGGTATTAAGGGTTAGTATTAGATGAAAGGATTACCATTTAATAATTCTATTAGCTTCCTCAATTTCTGGACAATAAATATTATTTTTTCAGTCGAAAATTAATTAAAAAATATATACTAAAATAATAATTGACTTTTTTTGTATTGTAAATATCTATTTTTTAAATTAATTTAATTTAAAATCTGTAATAATTTTGAATATAACTAAATCTTTAATCTAATCTATTTTTAATACTTTTAGGTATAATTTTGTATTACTTTAGTACAATTTTGTATGATTATTATAGGTATTTAGATTTACATGTAATCAATATTTTTTATAGTTAATTTTGTTACAATAACTGTGAAAATAACGGTTGATTCATGTGTCTCAACAAAAGTAATCAAAAAATGAGTTTTCAAATTATATAATTACAGCTTTGAATAGTTTTACTTAAATTTACCGATCGACATAGAAAACAAAGAGTATAAAATACCACCCACGTGCGGACACGTTTCTAAACATAATCTTAAATTTGCCTTAAATCCATCCATCCATTTCCATTAATCTCCTCCGCATTCCAAATAACTCTACTATAAGTGTTGAGATTAAGAACGCTCCTAGTGGAGGTATCGATTCGTTGTAATACTGATTAGGTAATCCGTCAGTATTATCGAATAATTAACCACATTATACACACAAATATTTTAACGATCCGTTTTCTCGTGTTTACAAAACACAACAATTGTTGAATTGAAACATAAGAGTTGAATTAATTAATTGATGACATTTTTTAATGAATGAGTAAAATTGCAAAAGTAGTAATTAAGATATACATTTAAAATAATTAATTAATAAAAACGTAAAAGAACAGAAATAATCAAAGAGATTATAAATTGATATGCAATTTTATAAATTGGGGCTAGCCACAAATTGTTTTCGCTAGATTTTTCGCTAATGAAAACAAACTGACTGCAGACAAAAAAACCGCAATATTTTACGTTACGCGAAGCAATAAGTCGACTGTTTAAATCGCTACTATTTTTTTTTTCATACAATAGAAAATTCTCTAAAAATATCCGTGGCAAACGTACGAAATAGAAGCTGTAAAATTTTAAATATTATTTTTTATTTGTTAAGAAAAAAAACTTGTGGACAAAAATGATCTTTATTTCAATTTAATGATTTTGTTCCGTTTATTCAATTTTTAAGACAATTTACTAAAAATATAAGACGCTTTGATACAAAAAATTAAATAAATAATGATTTTTGTATTACTGAAATCAATGATTTCATTAAACTTTGCTATATTTATTTTCAAGGAAACATGTGTATACTGTAAGTGCATAATAGATCTTTATATATTTTTCTAGTGAAACATCCGATTGAATTGAATAAGAAAAATATTTTGCATAAACACGTGGTAAAACTCTACTAAACGAATTATCTTGAATTTTATGTAATTATATAATTTTCTATTAACTTGTCAAAAAAATGGTGACTGAATTTGGTAAAATTTGTCCTCAAACAAGTTGTCTGTATAAATTTGAAAAATATCATCTCGATTTAGGGTGCGTCTTATAGTCCGAAATATAGTTTGCAAAAAAATCAATATTTTAATTAACAAGATGTTTTTTTGCATGTATTATTGTAAATGGGTTAAAAATAAGCACGTCAGACGTGCAAAATAGATGAGTGAAAAATAAAAGTACAAAAAAAAGGAGATGCGAATCCTCCGGCTGGAAGGAAAATTGGAGAAAATGGAAGAGTGCCAAGTTATTTGCATCCTCCGTGGGTTTCATTAAGTCACTTCGTAAATAATGAATTGGAGTGGTGATTGCTCTCATCCTAGGCGCGGATCTAATGAGACAAAGGCGCAGCACCTGGGGTACACCGCGCGCGCGATGTTTCCAATCCTTTAATCAGATAAACGACCTTGGCGTTGCGAAGGTGGAAGGAGGTTGGGCGTTACGTTGAGTGCGTGGGGATAAGGGTTTTCAATATATTTTTTTTTGGGTAGGGCAGGGGTTGCCTGCGCTTCGGAAGGAAACGAGTGGTAAGAAGGCATCGTTTTTCGAAAAGCAAAGCACAGAGCAAGCAAGCAAGCATACACATCTTGAGTAGAAATAGACTTGGCTCCGGCTCGAAGTCCCTGTATTAGTAGTGCCGAGTGGGCGACGACGACGACGACTAGTCAGTCAGTACCCAATAACAACGTTTCGCGTCTGCATCCGTTCTCTTTCAGAACAACGAAAAGAGTCTTTCAGTCGAGCCACCGCTCGCATTCGAATCTGTTCCTCAGAAGTGCGCGCGCGCTCCTCCTTCGGATCATCTTTTTTCAATTTTCTCTTTTATTTATTTAAATCCCCTTTGGATCATGATCTAAATCAAGTGCATCCGAATTAGTGTGATCAACGAAAGTTTTTGCCGCTCGCGAAATAACCAAGAGATCTGAGTGTTCCAACTAGGACCAAAACAATTTACAACTGAAGGTAAGTCCTCACTGTTTTTTTCATACTTTTTCTTTTCCAATTGTTTTTGAAGTAGTTTACGCGAATTTACTATCCTCGCGGTTATGAATGGAACGCTTCCTTCTACGTCCCGCTTCACGTTCTTCTTCATTATTCGCAAGATTAACAAGCAACCAGCGTATATCTGATGTTTAGCATATTGTTAAAGAGTTGTTAAGGATTCCAATGTCTCTCTTCCCTCGATGCCGGTAGCATGTAAATAGATATATAATATTTATAAACGTGTCTATTGTCTTTTCTTTTTGTTGTTCCTCTTCTCCGCATTATATATATATATATTTATATAATATATTTGTTGAGTGTATGCAAGGTAGCAAGTGTTGGAACGAGAGTTGAATATTAATCTGAAGAGTGTGTATATATATATGCCTTCTAGCGCGGGCTGCATGATAAGTTTAGGTAGATGTTTGAATTGCTTGTTAAATATGATATCCGGTGACAGTGCGGAGATGGTGAGGCATTCTTATGTGTTCCGAATGGTTGCTGTCTGTCTGGTTCGTTTCAACACATGCGGACGGAACCACTGGAGTCCTGGTAGAGTGGATCGCGTTTCAGAATTCAACGAAAATAAATCATTCCGGTATTTATTGACTGCCTTCCCCGTTTGGAACGAAAGCAGATGCCGCCTCCTCCTTCATTCCTTCCTCGACCGGCGGTTTCCTTTTTTTTTCAAAAACACTGAAAAGTGTAAATAAATGACAACATTATATAGGAAAGCAAAGGGTGGGGATTTGGAGATGAAAAGAAACTGAAAAAAAAAATAAAATAAGGATAGAGCACCAGCATAGCGGACCATTATTAATCTAAACAATGAGCATTGTTAAGACTTTCCGACATCATCAATGATGCAGTAGAAAACTTGTTTGGGTACCGCATCCTCCCTTTCATCTCGATCCCTTTTCTCATAAGTTTCCACACATCACGGTGCTCGTGGCGTAGATCATTTTCCTCCCCCCAATTGATTAGCCTTGGAATTGCTTCCTATTTATTTTTTTCTTTCATTCTTCTTCTTCTTACTCTCCTCTTATACATCTGGCAATTTCCGATACACTTGAAAACCCAGATGTTTTACAGAAAGTTCGTCGAAACTGGTGGATGGACAATGGAGCTGCGCCCCGAGAATGGGCCCCTATAGTGTGCAGCGCCAGGAAAATCTCCCACTGATCTTTATTAAGGGAATTATAAACTGTATGAGATGTGCCACATGCCCAAACATCCGATTTCGAAAATCCGTTACGTCGCCGACGTTTCCGATCGGCGGCTTCTATTTGTTATTCCGTCCGTCGTCTTTCCTTTCGCCAAATTTCCGCTTTTCAAAACACATACAATATTATCGAAGTCCTTCAAGAAAACAATAGGCGGCTTCTCAATTGCGCGTCTTGATTCCTGGCTCCTACGAAACAGTCTATGCTTTTTATTGTTTACGTTTTTATTTCCAATCTGTTTCTGGAACAGATCACTTTCTTGGAAGTGCACATTCGAATCGCTCCTTCTAGGCTTTGATGTGCCAAATTGCGACAGTGCTTTTAACTTTTTCAGTAACAACTTTCTTGTTGCACGTGCTTGATTTTAAACGACAGTTCTATTTTTGTATTACGACAAATTATTATTATACAACTTTCAATTGATAAATGCATTTGTGTCACAATTTTGTTTATTTTTTTTTGGTATTTGCAAATGATTTGGATATAACTAGAATTTGTTTTCGCATCTAAAGCTATTACTGATTAGTTATTTATCAATAATCGCATGTACGTCAATCAAATCTTTCAATAACATTTTAATTACTTCAAGATTTTTTTTAACATTCATTTCGCAATTATTATTGCCGTACCAACAAATCAATTTTTAGCATTCACAAAGATTTTAATTTTCGATTGTCATTGTAACCCATTTAAAATATTTTCCAAATTTAGATAATTTCTCACAATGAAAATATTTTTTAGTACTAAATTTACAGTTATTTGTCCAAAATTTATATTCTTATACACAATTAACTAATGCTATTGAATTCATAATACTGTAAAGTGTTAAAACTCAATTTTCTTTAATCACGAATAAAAACATTACTAGAAATCAAAGTTTAAGAATTGTTTGTAAAATTAAATATTTTCTGAAGATATTAGAAAACAAAAATATTTCATTATAAATTTAAAAAAAAAATGTTTTTTTTTAAGAAATATTTTTTTCAATTTATATATTTTGAAATTGCTAGAAAATAAACATATTTGATTATATAAATGTAATAAATAAATAGCGTAAATATAGATTTACATTTATATGTATACATAAACATAGAGCTAAGATAAGCTATATACAAGAGTTATATAATAGTCCGCACCCACGCAGATATACGGCAGGCGGTATGCAGTCTATCAGGAGATACATTTGACAAGTATAAATACAAGGAGAAGTAACATCTTTGGTGTTTTGTTAATGGTAGGTTCATGATTGAATCATCGCCTCGCATAACGTGAAGATCAGTTTCAAGAGGTTGTTCGGCGCAAACGAGCATTTGTGATGTGTCGTTGTTTCGTCCTTTTTTCATCTCTCTCTCTCTCTTTATTACAAACACAGTTTCAAAGTTGTTCCAGCCGTAAAGCTACTTTCGTATACTAATTGACTAGCTGTTTTTATCCTCTTTCGAAAATACTATGACACTTGAAATATGAAACCACGTCCAAATATTATTTGTTACATATTGTTCTTGTTCGACTATGTAACAAGTTTTCCTTTCATATTTAATGTAAGTTTATTAACTACATTTTTTTTCTAAAATGCTCATATATTTGATTCCATAAATCACAACTTTTGTTAAAATTTTTAAAATACCACCGATTCCACTTAATCGGGATACATCATTACTTGTATATTTGTCCCGGCTGTCCCAATTATGCGAAGTTCCATTTGTTATTTGTTCGGTTTTGTTTCCGTTCTTTAGAATTTGTCCCATATAAGCGGGTGTCCAAACTAAGCGGACTCGACTGTATATGCAAATATGATTATTTTAATTGATAATTTTCGAACTTTTTCCATTTCCCTATAGAAATTAATAATATATTGTGAGGACAATTTCATTAATTCAGTTTCATAATTTGAGTATTGGAATCTTTTCTCCTTTTATGAATTGAAATCTTTTCTATTTATATTTAATGTCCATTAATTCCTTTTATATACATTTTAATAGTTTCAGTATAATTATATATTTTTAATTTCCTCTTTGTTTCTTCTTATTAAAAGGAATGCGTGAATTGTAACCATTTATTTATCTTATTTGAATATTTTGTGGGGAATACCGAACGAATAATCATTGATAAAATTAAATTATTGTTTCACTAAGCTTTTATCATTATTAGAGTAATCACTAATTTTATATTTTACTTTGACGTTTCCTTTGGTGTTTACATAATGAATAATCGTAGATAAAATTATATAATATTCATTGTTTAAAAAAAGTTTTATAATTTGTTTTAATTGAAGGAATAATCTTTATTTCCTTGAATTTCTTTTATTGATAAAATATTATCATATTATTTATTTTATTAAGCTTTTATCATTGGTAGTTGATTATATTTTTTCTTTGTGAAAATATTTGTCAGTACTAAGTTTTCAATAAATTACTAGAAGTTGTTTATGAGTAATTGTTGATAAAATTAAATTACATCTATTATACTTTGGTGTTTTGATGAGAAGATTGAATGAATAATTGGTGTAATAAACTGTAGTTACTTTATAGTTTCTTTGTTTGTTGGTGTTTACTGAATGGTGGAATTCATTAAGTAAATGTGGAAGGTGTATATTAAGGATGATCGTTTTGGAACGACTAGATGAGAACGTTCTGAATGCGTTGACTTTGCTGCTGGTTGCCAGACTCACCTTGCCTCTGCCTTCTTTACTTCGTATTTTCGAAATAGACTCAAACAAAGGCCTTGGGGCCAGACAGTTACGCGTCGGCCGTAATGTGATGTTTATAAATACGCCAAAATATCAAAGTTTACCGAAATGGAACTACGGCAGAGCCGACGGTAAATCTTCATTTTTCACCGTCCCGTCTCTTGCTGCGAACGTAAACATTCAGGTTCAGGTCTCCTCTTCTCATCATCATTCTCTTAAACAAACTACGCAAACCCCACGGTCCGATCCGCAATACAAACACATCTAATCGAAAGCATGGATTAAGAGACTACTACTACCTAATGATAGGCATCAACACATTCAGATTGTTCCCATAGTTACGGATTCATCTGGTAAGCAGGAATTACTTTGTATATACACACACAGTAATCGAAATCAATTCCGCATCGCAAATATACGCAATTTGTTGTTTATTACGTTGGAGCGAATGCACGTCTCGTGTATTCCCGTTGAAAGTTTAATTAGTGGAAATGCCGCACATGATTAAGGACGATTAACGCGATCCATGAATCCGGCGGCATGCGGATTCCGCGTCCAAAATGCGACCATTAATTGGCGACGTTGCGTAACCCTTCCTCTCCCGATGGACCAATTGACGGGCAATTGAGGAATCTTATCCAATAATTGCTCGGAGCATCGTCGACGTCCGTTCTGTCGGGACACAGGACTGCTGTATGTGTACATGTCTGCTCTCCTCTTTTTATTTTTGCATCATCATCATCCAACCGAGATAACGCTCTTTATTGCCATCATCTGCGGTATCCGAGAATTCGACACGGACAATTAATAGGTTCTTGTTTACATCTTTTTCCCATGTGATCCTCGCCGTTGCATAATACCGCCTGTGTGCGGTTTTCTGTCGCAAAGTGATTCATTCACATACAAGAGTTTCTTCACATACAAATCACGTGATACATCCTCCATACGATCAACAGAATTCATTGATAACTCACCATTATGGTTCTATACTTATATAACTAAAATACTACTATCATTATTATTTATTATCTACTATACTAGCAATAGTTTTGATATCAAATAAACAATTTTTTATTCATAAATTGATATATCTATACAATAATACTTAAAATACAAAAAAAAAAAGTTATTATTTTAATTAATATATTTTTTGTTGCATTATATAACTTGTAAGTTTCTTAGATCTGATAATGCTAATGTTGTTTCATATTAATAAAAATAAAAAGTAAATTTACAGCTTTCGGATTATAAAGTACAAATTTAGTACACAGCTAGAAAAGTGTCCGCTTCTAAATCTGATCTTTAATAAAAATAAATAGTAAAATGAAAGTAATGGCTTTCCTTAAAATAGTTTCGTTTTACGATCTTTTCACCAAAACTATTAACAAATTGTTTTATGTGTGTACAAAAATAATATTTCATAAATGACTAATTTAAGGAAGGAAATTGAAAATGCGTATGCATTAATGCCTCGTATAGTGCGGCTTCGTATAAGAAAAATAAATCTAAATTGCAAATTATATTCATGTATAATTTTTGTTGTGAAATCTCTTTGTTTTGTTTATTTTTATACTAATTTATAGTCCTCGTATTAAGCGAGTTATAGAATTATATAAGTTTCCTCACCTGTTTCTATTGGTTCGCACGTATCCGCACGTGCGGATAGTTTTAACACCTTTCATATAGAAAAATCATTGCAGCTGCCGGTTATTTATATATTAACGATGTGTGACAGTTGCTTTATTCGTACTTTAATGATCATTCATTAAAAACATTGTTATTTTGTAGTTATGATGTTAAATGTCATTCCTATTTTCAGAGATCTTAAGATTTTCTCGCGTAAAGTGATATCTAATAAAATGTGTAATTGTTGGTATGGTTAGCAGATGCTTTCAAGTTGGGAATACCGAAGGCTGACCATAAATTCATAAAATAGATCGGAATCCCGTTTATATGAGTTAATATCGGCAATGTCGATATTATGGAAGGGTGTGTGTTTACTGCTAAGTTATTAACACTAATAGGTAAATATGTTCTCCAGATTTGGGACAGGGGATGTCGAGCATCGAGGCATGCCTCTCTTTCCACCACTATTTGTAGAACCGGCACCCCCCGTTGTGGGGAGGACCTGGCAATTCTCGGTACCAATTATTCACCGGAACATCCCTAAAATGCCTGAAACCACAATCTGCTTTATGCCACTTCACCTGTTATACAGTCACAATATTTATTACATTTCATTATCTCTTCAAATCGAACCAAAGTTTTAAATATATTTCTACCTATGTTATCTTATATACATATGTTAATTATTAATTAATGAAAACACTTGTATTACAATTCTAATTAAGAGTGAAAAAAAAACATAAAAATATTATTTACAAAACGAAAACAAATCCTATAATTATCTTAAAGAAGTGACACTTGTTTTTGAAAAACTTATACAAAATATAGAGACAGTTTTGTTAATTAATTAAGTTTGTTTTGGAATATCAATTTTACAGATCGGCAAGGTTAGGTCAATTTTACAAAATAATATGCGTTCCCAATGGTGTGAATAATTATGCTCACTATACAGAACGTGAAGATTCCATTCGATAATTGATGATTTTTAATGCAAATATAATATTCATTTTAAATCTTGTTCTTAAGTTTTTTTTTTCATGAAACGAAATCAAATTTACAGAAATTTAATATAATATAAATATATTTCAAATTTTTATAAAAAATTTAATACAAAACAAAGTAATAAATTAAGAATACTTTTTGTATTTTGTATTTAATGTAATTTTGCTGTAAATTTGCTATAAAAATTGCCTTTCAAACTAATTTTCGAAGAAAAAAATTCAATTTTAAATCTCTATTTATTAAAGAAAGAAGCAATTAGTTTTAATTACATAAAATCTCATCTTGTGAGGTTTCTCGAAGCGTTTTCAGATTCTAAACTTTCAGCCGTTTCTCATTACTGATGCACTTTAAAAAAAAAAGTGAAACCTGTCTCCTACAAATTAAGAGCCGTCCGGGGTTGAACACTTTCTGCCCCGAGAAAAAAAAAATGAAATCCCAGTGACGTTTATCCTCAAGAAGCACTAAAACTGTTTTCGTTTAACAAATCAAGATCTAAAAAGGACATACGCTTATGTCCATAATTTTTTCCCTTATTTCTCTTTCTCTCGCATGCACACACAACGTTAGGCAATAAAGATTATCATTATTACATAATGCAGTTCGGGTTGAGTAAGCGCAGAGATTATGATCGGAAAGAAGGTGAATTTTTGGTTGAGGGCGGGGGGAAAAGCCCCTAGAAAATAGTGGATCGAGCTCTGTCCATTTCCACCATTCCATACTGGAATCCGATTTATGTGTAATTAACTGGAATTGTGTTGCGTAAGGGAACAAAAACAAAATATGCGTGGAGCATTTTAAACTATAAATAAATTCGTTTTGGAAGAGGACGAAGCAGGGACTATCTCAATGTGAAAAAAAATGTGGTCGGGTGTCCCCTCCGTTTTGGTGCGTTGTGTAATTTAATGGACGCTGTTCGCATTTACATAATGCCTTTCGTTTTCGGTCCCCATCGCGCGTACAATTTCTAGCGCTTCTTTCCCTTGTCCGGTGATTTTAGGGGTTGCTTCTTCGTTGCAGTTAGTTGTACCTATATTTGGTACCTATATGGAAATCAATTGGACTCATTCATCACCGCGGACTATGGGGGCCCTTTCGATGTTTACACGTGAGGGGGATGGACACGAACCCTGAATCCCTTTCCTCCCCATCCCCTCACATACGCGCGCTGCCTTGCCTTGTCCTGCCCTGCCCTTTATATTACGTTGGGTTCACGAAGTGCGCTAACTATTTATTACGGCCTACCCACACTAACGCCGTTCCGAACATAAATTATCACATAACGCCACGATATTTATGCAGATTTATTTAATATATACTTTCTGGCCAGAAATTTCCGAAAAGCCTAAAGCGCCTAAATCGTCGCATTTTAATTACGGCCGATAAATTATGGATTTGAACCCTTCCTCGGTGCCCAGCGACCGACATCCAACGCCCAGCGCGAACAACTCACAACAAGCACAACCACGTGGGAGGCTTCCCCGTGCTCCTCTACTCAACTCCACTCCTAACGGGCCCTTCCGCCCTTACAAATTCATCCCACACCCGACAGAAGAAGACCCATTATTCCTGTTCTTTCATTTATCAGTACCTAATTTATTGGTTTACTTTTGTTTTCGGTGATACTTAAATCCATCGTATTAATCCAATTAAATATTCTGAAGGTTAATTTACAGATTAGATTGTTTAGATTACACTGAATTATATCTCTAAAAACATACACATTGCTTTCTTAATCCAATCGTTAAAATACACTAACGATCTAAAAAAAACAACGAAAGTTGATTTTGCAAGAAATCTGTTAACCGCAGTCAATATTTTTTTCAAAACAAATAAAAGTTTTAATTACGTAATTAAAACTTACCCATTTTTAGCATTATCTAATTATTTATAAAACAAACCAAAAGTTAACTTTACAAAAAAATCTGTTAAGCAAAGAAAATACTTTTTTGTAAAGAAATACAAGATTTCATTTAAGCAATAAATCTTGCTTGTTGCATTCTTCGTTAAAATAAATGCAGTAAAATCGTTTAAAAGTTGATTTTGTAAAAAAAATTTCGAGAATAAGAAAACAAAATATTTTGAAATAAATAAATGTTTTTTTCTTAAAGTAATGTAAGATTTGTTTTAATGAAATTAATGTCTGGTTATAAAGAGTTCATGGTGAGTTACTCCTTTATAAGCAACAATTGCATTGCTTAATAAACGCGCTCGTAATAATATACTGGATGAACCACGTTCAACCAAACCAAATAGAGTTGCAAATGAAGAAACCATTAGAAAATTTAATAGATTCGTAACGAACGATCTCCAATTAAAGTTAATATAGGACAAAATATCTTTACATAATTGCATTGAAAATATTGAAACAATTACTATTTTTTTTAAATTAATTACATTATTATAAATATTTACTATTTATTATAATTATTAAAATCGTTATAATAGATGTATCATACTGACATACTTATTATTTTGTTGTACATTTGCAATTAATGAAAAGTTTTCTTATATATTCATTAATTAATAATTGTATATACACATTCATTGTTCGAAACATGTTTTGAAACTAAAATGTCTTATTTGTCCAATCGAATGCAATTATAAGTTTGGTTCAAGGTCGTATTTCAATATGATACTGAAAATGAATTGCTGGCAACTGTTCCTACATACATACTTACATACAAATTTTCAAAGGCCGACATTTATTTTTGTTGTGTTTTGAATCGACAAATAGTGGTTGTGTACTCTTGGCATCCATAAAACCGATAATAAATATTGATTTTTTTTAATACCTTGAGATGAATTTCAATGAAAGTCACATATTTTTACGTTTTACCTCTTTTTGTTTATATTTGCAAAATAATTTTGTTATTCAGAATAATGCACATTATGTGAAAGTCAATTATAAGTAAAGTTTGTGTCCTTTGTATTTTGAGGCACCGGACATAAATATGAAATAGGGCTCTCAATGCATGAATGTTTTTTTAACTGAATTTTCTTTGATTTATTTGTTTGAAGATCTGCTGTAATTGGTATAGGTTGTATTTTATACTGGTATAAGATGAAGCTTATGTATAATGTATGTAATAATCAGTTTGTTCAAAATGTTGCAACTTTGTCTCGACGAGGCACGCTCCACTATTTAAAACGAACTTTTCATATAAACATTTTTTCATGTAAACATTTTCTAAAATTACCCGCTCACAGATACACGTGCACTCACCAGACGCACACGCATAGGGAATTCGAACGCGAACCTAGGAGCCGGGCCTGACTCATTTAACACGTCCGATATTGAGATGTCCACAAAGTGTTACAAAAGAACGTAACGCGTGGCACAGTTCCCTCTATCCCACGTCCGTCTCTTCCCTTCGACACCCACGTACCATCGAATGCAATTTTCCATCATTGTTTTCGATGTCTTCATCCGCCCAAAGAAAGTCTAGACTCGAGACAACAGAGCACGTGGCCAAAAAACGAAAGTGCATTATTTTAAGTTTCCGTCGAAAGTTAAGCTTGACGCGCTTTCCATTCGACGTGGAAAGCTTTGCCGATAATAGTTTCCGAAAACTTCGGTCCGTTCGAGAATTATTCATGATTGCAGTGCATTTTGCATTGATTATGGATGCAAATGCGACGTGGTTGTACCCCTTTGGTGAGGCAGGTAAGGTAGGAACGATGAGGATGGTTGGTGTAGATGCTTTTCGATGGTGCACGTTTCGAGACCTCCGATGAGAATTTCAATGTCGCCGGCGGCGGAAGTTCTCGGTGCGCTTCTCGGAAACCGGAAGTCGTCGAAGGCCTCCGCATATCAATGGCACAGCCGATCTTTGGATACAGATTTTATAATTTTATACGGAAATCAAAATATTTTTCATAAATTTCTCACAATCTTTACTTATAAATACAAGACAAGAATATTTCTTATATCATCCAATTATTGAATAATTTAATTCTCATTATTATAAATATTCTAAATTTTACTACAAATAAAAAAAAAAAATTTTTTTTGAAAAATTTTAATATTTGAAAAACACAGGACAGGAACGTTTCTTGTATTGTCCAAAAAAATAATTCTAATTACTCCATATTTTACATAGTAATTAATAAAATAAAACGGATACATTTTAGTAAAAAAAATTAGTTCCCTTTAATACATACAAGACAAGAACATTTCTTGCATCTTGTACATATCTCAATGCATTTTCTATTTAACTTAATAATATATAAAAGATATAAATAACATAGAAATTTGCACATATTTCATAGTTTTCTAAGAAATCCAAATAATTTCGTTAATTTTTATTTTAATGTTTTATTTTAATTACAATTAAATATTCAATTTAATTATTTAATATCGAATTTAGCATAAAAATATTGAATTACTGATATTCATGCTCCAGTTTGAAACAAAACAATTTATGTGCAGTTAGTTTCAAAACTAGACATGTTACACGTGCTTCAAAAATACAGCAACAAAACTTGCTTTGTCCCATTCATAACAATCTAATACACATTATTGCGTTTGAAGCAGTTTACAAGTAACTATAAAAATCTACAGTTTGACCAAGAAAATATTTAATTGATTAAGTCAATTAATTGTATTAATATTAATTAATTAAAAATAAAGAAAATCCTGAAAAAAATGTGTATATAATTTTGCTTAGGTAAATCTGATGTTATATAAAATATTTTCTCTTAATACAATTGGATGTATGAAAAAAAGAAAAATGTAGTTTTCCAATTTCGTGTTTAGTTTCCATGTGAAAATCGGAGCTGTTTCCGGCGATTTGTTCCGGGTAAAAGGGAATGTTACATATTATTTTAATAGGAAGATTCGTTTCGGTGCCGGAAATGACCCTGAGGGCGAAAATAATGAACATCTGGCCAATAATCACCGGATTTACCGCCCTGTGTGCCATATTTGTCGACTGGAAATGGGAATACTGAAATCCGAATTCCTACCTACTTCTCCCTATTTAGAGAGAGGAGGACCACTTCAGCTATACCTGGCTTCAATTCACATTTCCGGTCCCGCAATTGGTGAACACGTGAAACGCACTTAAAGTATACTGTTTTGCATTATATCATACCAAGTTAAGATATAATCGTATACAATTTATTAGTTATAATTCTAAGAAAAAATCTATTAGTTTTCTGAACGTTAAAAAATACTTATGATAAATTTACAACAAATAAAGTAATTAGAAAAGCCATGTAAAATAATTATGAAATTCTATACAAATTTGTAAGTTATAAAAAAAAATAATTTGAATTACTTTAGAAGATTTCTTTGAATTTGCTTCTGTTAAAATGGATTGAAATTAGTGTTGCTCAGTCTTGACATTTTTTTGATTCCCGAGACATGAGACAACTGTTTAAGGCATTCCCGGGAATTCTTGGCGCTCGAGAAATTTATAAAAGTCGTTTCGATTATGTAGATATTTCAATAAAGTTATAATTCGTTTGACCCTCCATTGTACAAATCTATGTAATAGTGTTCATTATCGATTTTATTAACTTTTGTCATAGACAAAATTATAATTACGTCAGCTTTTAAATAATTTGAATCTTTACAACTGAGAGATTCTTTCCATCGTTTACCCATATTAAGATTAATTAACACATTTTTTTTATCGAGTCTCGAATGATAATGCTCTTGTAACGAGACTGAATATTTTTACAAAATTCCCGAGAATTCCCGGTTCAGCAATGAAATAATATTATAATATTTATTACATAATTCATGACTCCGTTAAGTTGTAATTGGTACACTTGTATTACAATAAAAAAATATATTTCAATGAAATTGGATCGTAAATCACACGATTCCAATACCTTTAATTTATCGTCGTTAAAACATGATCGTTCAAAATATAAAAGCTAATAACAGTAATTGACGCATAAAACGTGTATTATAGCTATTTTGTACATCGTAAATGCGTGTTTGTCCACGTGGACATCTAATCTGGTATTAATGTCATGCCTCTAATTAAAACACAGCACCGCTTACAAAAAAAAACAAAAATTACTTCATCTGTTCTTTCTCCCTCGAAAATACAATCCCCTCCGCGCGTAACATTAATCACGTAATCAATAGATGTTTGTATAATTGTTATAATTAACGCGCAGCGTACGCGATGAATTACGTAATCAATAGGCATGTTTATAATTATTGTAATTAATGAACCGAACCGGGCAAACCGTTCGCTAAAATGCGATAAAGCCGGGAAGGCAGGGGGCACAGCAGTAAAAGCGGGGGCGGACGTCGAAGTGGTTACGAGAAAATGCAAATAATCCAGCCCAATGAGATTCTATAACGGGACGCAATTATTGCCCCGTTTTCGGACCGGAAGTCGATTTGATGGTCTCCAGTTAATACGTTTTACGTTCATCGTGCGAAACGGATTCGTTTTTTTTAAGTTCAGAACAAAAATACAGTCATAAATCCATGTTTTTCAGGAAATTGACTAGTTATGATCCATACTTTATGTGAGACCTATTAAAATCATTTCTTTGTTTTATTTCATTTTTCTTTTTAAATTGTATATGGTATTAATTTATAATACAAAATAAATAATTTTGAGATTTTTTAATAAAATCATCATTATTACAAACAGGTCTATATTTAAATCCCGACAGTATAAAATACCGATAGTATCTTTTATTATTTGATACAGATTTCATATAGTGTCAGGATTATGGTTGTCGAGATTTTGATACTGTCGGAATTATAGTTGTCGGGATTTTGATACTGTCTGGATTAAGGTTGTCGGGATTATATATAATATAATATTTTCAACAAAAATCATTTGAACTCATCCGATCTTAAAAAATTATTAGGTAATTCGTGAGCAGTGCATTATTAAAATGCTTATACTTCAATTCCCTAATGCATTGCATTATTGGATTTTATTTCAGATTAAATATTTCATAAAATCAATTTCGAAATCATCACTAATACATTTTATTTAATTTCGTAACACATTAATTTTAAACATTTTTTTTTTAATTTGGACATAAAAATGATTCATTTCTTGCTAATTTTTATAAATTTTTATAAACATAATTCTATTTTTTTTTTCAGTAAATCTTTAATATTATTTATTTATACATCAATAGTTGTTTTGTAAATAATTTAAGATAAAGATGTTATTATTTTTTTAAATTATAATGTAGTAATTAATTAATTTTATAGGATTATTAAGTTTGTTTGCAGACTGTGCTTTGTTTCGGTTTTGCTGTTTGATGTTATTAATTAGCAGTGCATAATTAAAATGGATACGTCGGAAGCTCTTGAAATGTAACAATTCACGCGGAATTTTTGCGTATCTCATTATGTTATATATAATAATTAACGCAAAATTAACAAATCAACTGCAGACGCATAGCAAATGAATATTATTTAATTATGTGACAATTTATTTCTCGATACACATGTACTGCACATGTTTGTTTTTTATTTAGATTTATTTTGAAACGTTTGTTTATAACCATTCGTCATTGAATATTTATACTCATTTTAATTATATATTACTTTCAAACTTCTTCTATTCTCACAATTTATATATATATTTACTTATTCACTATTTTAAATTAAATTTTAACTTACTTTACTACTTTTATATGCAATAATCAAATAACGAAATTTATAATTTTTTTATATTGAAATATTTTATTTTTGCTTTTATTGTAGGCTTACATGCTGACTTTTGAATAAAATAACAGGTATTCATGTAATATACACATATATAACACGAATCATTGATTAACTTACTCTATTTGAAATACACTTGCTTCTCTTTTTATGCGGTAGATACGTTCCACAGGAAAACGCATAAAAATAAA
>NW_017099710.1:90369-95343 GCF_001412225.1 Nicrophorus vespilloides
AATAAAGGATATGTTCCATAATTTTTTAAAACCGCATAAAACTAAATCAATGAGTTACAATATACCAAAAATCGCATAAATCGCATTTCTTTAGAATTATCGTGGCTATATGAAAATGTTCGGCATACTTTGCGTACTGATTGGAAATCACTAGAAGAGATAGTCAGCATATCAGACCTATGTCCTGAAGATAATGATTTTTCAGTAAAATTTGTCTCAACTTCGCATGTTCATATTTTCCCTTTGACAATATTCCCAGAAATGCAATTCTCGCGTTGAAACTTGAATGGTCGTTCAGAATTATCATCTTTTTCGATGAAATGGTTTGCCAATTTGTGTCAAAATGGCCTAAAATGGTTATTTAAAAAAATGCTTCTTGAAATAAAAACCGCATAACTTCAAAACCGCATAAAAAGAGGACCAAGTGTAGTTTGATACTTCAAGTTACCGTTTCGTAACGTTTCTATTTACTAAGAAACACTGATTAACCTTGCGTTGTGCACTTCCAATTTACAGCAAGTTAAAGGGAATTGAAATTACACACGCACATCGCCTTAGTTTATGGATTGAACTCTCAGTGGAAATAAATCCAGTATCAGCGTATTATCTCACCTGTCGTGTCTACGTTTATTCCCACCTGTAAAATCGTATTGGCGTTTCGCACAATCGAAAATCCGTCGGCAAAACAACAAAACACATCGAGCCGCGTTTATGGAATAATGAGCGTAACGACGTTAATTGCATTGCATGTGGATTGATGGAACTGCAGACATACGCAGACCATGTAATAAACATTTTCGAAATGGATATTCGGGCAGCTCTTTGAAGGCGCCCATTAATTAGCCCAGAAGCCGGGGGTCTCTTAATAGAGTCTCATCAATTAAAGTTATCAAGGAGGGATTGATTATTGCTTCATTAAACCGCGTCTCCACAGATCCTCGAACCACAATAAACAAACTTTAAACATTCCACTCGATGTTTGTTTGTAGTATCGTCGACGACGAAATATTGCTTGTAATGCATTTACATAATTGCCGCATTTGCGAAAGTTTTCTGCTCATCGACGCATAAAGTTTTCTGGACATTTTTTAAGTCCGCATCCGACCGTGATCATTCCCAATTTTATTTTAATTTAATTATTTTTTGTTATCCTCCTTTCGCGCGTTCATAACGATATTCAGGGCTTAATTAATATTGAATCAATCCATGCGAATGTAACCGTTCCATTAATCCGAGCAAGAACATATTATTTCAACGTATTTTCCATATTTTAATTTTTTTCTTTTATTTTTGTTCAACTTTTCATTGAATTGTCATGAATGATTCGCGATCCGGAAATTTGAACGCAAATTATTCAGTTTTTAATTAATAATTAATAAAATTATATACAAATAATCGAAATATACATTTGAAATACAATTCAATTTTACGATGATTACCTAAATTACATTTAATTTTATACTGATTAGAAATAGTTCTAATTTTAAATTAATTTTGTATATTTAAGAATTTCTTTTTTTTAATATTTTTTCTATATTTTTATAAGTTGTTTAAAAGTTATAAGATGTATTTCATTTGTACATTGAAATTATTATTTTTTTGTTAAATATGATTTTGAGAAATTTCAGTTTTAGTTGTCGCTGAAAGTATGAAACGGATGAAACAGTGCGTGGGTGAATTTAATTGTGTAACCAATTTAAACAATGGAATAATTCGAGGAAGAAAACATTGCTTTGCATGTGATTCGCGCGCGAATTGTTCGACTAATTATAAAAATATGCACATGTCGTATAATAACAATAACAGTAAACATGTTTCCGTTCCGTCGCGCACGAACATAGCTGAAACATTGTTGCTCGATGCCGCTGCTGAGCATTAAACGGAAAGTGAAAAAAAAGTGCCTGGACTTATTTAAGTTTATAAGTAAATTAAGCGCGGTTATTTTTAGAGGATTTTACAGGAAATGAATTGTGGCACGTGGGATGCCAACCGGAGACTGAAAAAAAATTGTATATGATATAGCATGCATGAGCGGGAATGAGAGAAAGAATCCCCCAGAAAAAAAAAAAATGAAAACAAAAACATAAAAAAAAAGTTGCCACGTATACGAAATATTTATCCTCCCTATCCGGCAAATGATAATCCGCGGAATAAAAAAATATTATCTGCAATAAATCTCGGTGTGTATCCCCTTTTAACATTAACAAACACCCTCAATCCACGCGCGCGCGCAAAGTGTTGCATAATTACTATTTACATAATGCTTCCACTTCTGTGCAAATATTGATTTTGCGGGAAACCGTCCTTCCGCGATGCGAGAGGAAGGAAATAATTACAGCGGAAAGAATTACGTAAATTTATATAAATACACACAGTGGTATTTTCTTTATGACAATTAGCGCACGTTAGTCTGCGTTGGTAATGACCCTCTTTGTGTCTGTGCGCTGTGATTTATTACAGATTCTGGTGACTCCATGTGAGTGGAATGATTCATAGGTTCTTAATGGAAGCGCGCTTTTAAAAGCTGCATTAAATGCATATCGATTGCATTGGTTCGTAACAAAAGTCCGCTCTTATCGGAAGGTATTCGTGGTAGATAAGCTTCGGGACCAGTTACGTCATACGCGTGCGGTTCGAATGCGAATGGAGTGTCCCGAGCACAGATTCCGTTTCTATTTTCTGTGCTGTCATTTGTTTTTTTATTTTATTTTTTGCCTTTTTCGCCTTTCGGTGGATGGGAATGTTTCTGGTGGTGATGCTGTTGATGCTGCTGCTGTCTGCACACGTGCATCGCATATGTGCATTGCAGAGCAGTTTGTAAATATACAGCGTGAGCCAGGGGCGGATTTCCGATACGTTTTGACTACATGCTCCGTTCCTGTCATTGCAGATTCGTAACGACGAGGATGGATGTGATGCTCTTTTTGCTGATATTTTCTGTCGCCTTTCAGGCGATGGCCGTAGATCCTAACGAACGTAAGTATTAGTATGACTTTGATAGGATTAGATCTGATTTGGTGAGGTTTCTCAGGGCCTTCAGAAGATGTTCCTACTAGAAACGAGAAGATTGAAGGTAGCGCTAACCATTCGAAACCTGTCTTCGTAAAGTATGGCAAGATGCACAAGAGCACACTGAAGCCGGCTGGAAGTTATGTGACACTGAAATGCAAAAGCTACGGTAATCCGACACCTAACATAACGTGGTATAAGGATGATCAACTTCCATCTCAACGTAATTTGGGAGAGTACAAGTACTCGAACTGGTCCTTCACCATGGAGGATTTGGTCACTGCTGACACCGGCAAGTACAAATGCGTCATCTGCAACTACCTGGGCTGCATCAACTACACCCACGAGCTGGAGGTTATCGGTAAGTGCTAGTACTAGATATTAAAAAGAGCTTTACCTTTGAGCGAGACAATATATATTTGATGTACACGCAGAGCGCTTTCCGTCCAAACCTTATATAAAAGACGGATACCCGAAGAATCTCACCGTTCTGGTGAATTCTACCGTTGCTCTCGAATGTCCGCAGCTCATAGCGGACCTAGAGCCATACCTGACTTGGGTTCGGCCCTCAAATTACACGTACTCGCAGCATAACGACACCAACAAACCGGATGGCCAAGTGATACAGGTATTGTCGAAACTTAAAAATGAACTTTGAGGTGATGGAATTCTAAAACAACAGAGTGTTGGTGCTGGTACTTGATATTTTAATGTGTTGGTTGTGGATAATTTATGTTTTCTTTATGTATACTCGGTGTTCGGAGCAATCCCTGATCGCATTTTCTTTCCTTTTAGAGGTAGTACAAAGTCGGCCCATCCTCTTGGGCGACTATAACAATATGACTGTGGAGGTGGGCGACTCCTTTAACACCACTTGTCGGGTTTACGCCAACTCACTAAATATACACATACAATGGGTTAGGGGCCGTTTTGATGCTCCGCAAGTCAATACTTCTCAACAGGTATAATAACTATTACTAACAGTAAATTTAGTTTTTTTTTGCTAACACCCAGATTAACAAAGCTCAAATATTTATTACTATAGTACAATCCACTAATCCTAAAATGGGACCGTTTATTTTGTATTTTTGTATCTGTAATGCTTAAAATATTGTCTTGCTTCTACAACTGTCAAATACGTTTTCAAGACTTTCTTTCAAGCCCAATTGATTAGACTAAAATCAAATTTAGTTATTTTGATAATAATAACAATTTTTATTACAGTAAACTATATATTACTTATATTTTTAGAATTAAAAATGCGTATTATTAGGTTAACATATACATAATATTAGGTTAACAGCAAAAGGCTATTCATCTTATTCTATTTTTAAAAGAAAAAAAAAACTCCTTTTGTTTTAATACAAATTCATGTTCTTTACAAAGTATCAAATTGTATAAAAATTATTTAATTAATGTATCAAAATCAATAATTCGAAAATAATTGAGGAAATTCATTTGAGAAAAATGGTATAAAATAATGCCGGAAATAATTCAAAGTAATTTGATTAGTAGATAAAAATAGAAAATGTATATAGAATATGGTGGATTTGATGAAATGACGGAAATGTAACATTTATATATAAGACGGTGACATAGTGACTTGATTGTGTAATCGATTTCGTATTACGCCCTGAAATTCATTGTTACAAGTTATTATTATCATCTTGAAAACAGGAAGCGCATACCGCTATTACAGTATTATGGCTGATTCATAACATTGTATATGTTAGCTCGGAAAGTTCGATGCAGCTTTTTTTTAATATGGACTTGCATCAAAACAATGATGTTTTATTAACGTACACGTACACCGAAAATATGTGCAGAATCCAGTGCCGCGTCAATATTTGTTTTATCATAATGCAAATGCCATGCAAATGGTCCCCTTTAAAGTGGGTAATAACGATAAAAAAAATACAATAAAAATAAAGTATTTGAGCTTTAAAGCACGTAATCGCATGCCAC
>NW_017099710.1:95355-101897 GCF_001412225.1 Nicrophorus vespilloides
GGAATCCCGAAATCTTAGAAATCCAAAACGTAACGCACAAAGATGAGGGCTGGTACACTTGCATTGCCGCAAACTCTTTAGGGCACACCCTTTCCAGTGCTTATTTGAAAGTTGTCGATAGTAAGTACACGTAGCTGTAGTCTATCCGAATCGGCTTCTATACTGATCTCCAAAACATCCTTTTTTAGCGATAGAACCAGAACCTAATTCATTGTCACTACTGAAACTGCTTATGATAGTTATATCAGTTATATGCGTGGTGGTTATAATTATATTCTGCGGAGTCTTCTTCCAGAAGTACCAACGGTTAGTAGATCTATACGCTGCAGCGTTTTGAAATCCCATTTATGCTAAACGATATGCGGGTTTTGTTATTTTTCAGCGAGAAGCATAAGAACATGATTGCTGTGATTGAAGCGCAATGGACGAAGAAGGTTACAGTGGAGAAGATGCATAGTACGATGGATAACGTTTCGGAACCATTGGTACGATTTTTCATTAATAGGTAGTAACGTGCTTGATAGTGAATTTTGTTTTAGTTGATGCCTATTGTGAAAATTGAGAAGCAGAAATCGCAAAATAACAATTCAGCTGATGGATTGGTCACTGAGTATGAATTGCCTATGGATTCTGATTGGGAGATCCCAAGGGAATTACTGATGCTAGGAGAGAGTCTGGGTGAAGGCGCCTTCGGTAAAGTCATCAAGGCCGAAGGGAATGGTATTCAAAAGCCTGGTGCTGATTGCATTGTGGCGGTGAAAATGCTTAAAGGTATTAAATAATGTGTATAAAGTTGAGTGTTATTATAATTGTTATTTATTAATAGAGGGACACACCGATAATGAAATGATGGATTTGGTCTCCGAAATGGAAATGATGAAGATGATTGGGAAGCACATCAATATTATCAATTTGTTGGGTTGTTGTACGCAGGGTGGACCTCTGTTCGTTGTGGTTGAGTATGCTCCTTACGGTAACTTGCGCGACTTCCTGAGGCAGCATAGGCCTTCATCTGGGTATGAACCGGCTATTGGTATCATCGAGAAGGAAAAGCGCACCTTGACGCAGAAGGATCTGGTCTCTTTCGCTTACCAGGTTGCTAGAGGCATGGAGTATTTGGCTTCACGACGCGTGAGTTATATTGAGATCAATTGAATGATTGTTCCCTAATTGGTGGCAATTTCAGTGCATCCATCGTGATCTCGCCGCAAGGAACGTTCTGGTCAGCGATGAATATATATTGAAGATCGCCGATTTCGGTCTGGCCAGGGATATCCACTGCAACGATTACTATAGAAAAACTACCGATGGAAGGTTACCGGTCAAGTGGATGGCTCCTGAGGCTCTTTTTCACAGAGTGTACACGACGCAATCCGATGTTTGGTCCTACGGCATCCTGCTTTGGGAGATCATGACTCTCGGCGGTACGAACCTGTCAACCATCAACTATCAACCGTCATGACCTTTTCAATTACTGTTCGCAGGTACACCATACCCTTCCGTGCCTAGTGTTGAGAAGCTATTCCAGCTGTTGCGCAGCGGACACAGGATGGAGAAACCACCGTGCTGCTCGCTAGAGATCTACATGTTGATGCGTGAATGCTGGAGCTATCAACCCAACGAGCGGCCGACGTTCTCCGAACTGGTCGAGGACCTGGACAGAATCTTGACCATCACTGCTAATGAGGAGTATTTGGATCTGGGATTGCCGCAGCTAGACACGCCGCCCTCGAGTCAGGAGTCCAGCGGCGACGAATCCTTCCCTTACTAAAAAAAAACTAGTCAGCAGCTTGATGATGATGGTGGTTTCTCGTTTTGGATTTCGTGATGTGAGGTCGCGGTCGCCTGTAAATATTTACGCCGCGGCCGAAATTAATTACATTAATTTATTCAGTAACAGTATTATATATGACCTTTCTCCCTTCTTGTTGTCTCTCGACGGTAACAAAAAAAGTTAAATAAGGAAAAGAAACGAAGCTATTTAGTCATAGTGTTAATTAAACGCAGTGCAACAATGGAATTCGTTTTAACTGGACACAATGAATAATCGGTTGTATATGGATTTGAAACCCCTTTTAGGGATCATTAAATATATATGTATATATATATATATTACCCCCCACGGATCTCGTTGTAAACGAATTCCATTGTGCATAGCAAACGAAGAAATGCAATGATATTATATACATACACGCAAACACATACACACATACACGACACACACACAAATTATAATTATGTGTTTTTTTTTATTAGTAAAATGTAATAAAGTTAATTTTTTAACATTATAAATAACGTGCTTAATCGACCGTAACCAAGAAACGAAGGTACAAAGAGGATAAATAGGAGCGAGGAATAAAAAAAGATAGAAGGAGGAAAGGTAAAATAACACACAACGAGGGTCGGAGCGGATGCTTTAAGCTTTGTAGAAGCCATTCAGCTTGAATAGCTTCGCTAACAAATTACAGCAATTCACTGTAATTAATTTGCTAATTCAAAATGATTGCAGGTTGGAATTTCTCTTTAATTAACGGGAAACTTAGTTGATGATGTTTTATTGGGCCAGAGAAGCGGGCTTGATAAATTTTGATGTGTCTTCCGATACCTCAGACACATCCTCCCCCAAATTTATACCACAATCTGCAAAGTTCAAAATCGCAACAATAATTTTCTTACTATTCATTATTGTTTCTTCAATGCTTTTATATTTTCAATCAAAGAGATTTAGTAAAAAATAAATAAAGCGAATATCTTCAATTTCACTTTGTTTTTCTATTATCTTTACTGCAATTAAAAAACTTTGATAATTTGTGATAAAAAAAAAACAAGAGCAGATTTTTGGAATCATTTTTTTTAAGTATTAAAGGTTTATAATGATTCTTTTTTAACAATTAAATTACAATCATTTCTAGCATCTGGTAAAAGTTGGTAAGTAAATTTTTTTAAACAAATCTTCAATAACTCAGAAATTAAGTTTTTAATAAATAATCATTTTTTAATCAATGTATGCAATTACATAACTTTAAGTAATGTTATAAACTAAATACAGACGATTCCGCTTAATTGGGAAACTAGTTAATTAGGGACAAATCCTAAAGAACGGAAACAAAACCGAGCAAATAACAAATGGAAATGGAACTTCGGATAATTGGGACAGATTAGTATAAAAATTCGGTTAACGAACAATTCTTAGCTATTGTGAAGTAATAGCAATGCTTAATTCGCTTCTTAAATCGGATAATTAACAAAATTCGGATATTAATAGACTATGTCTTTTAAAGAATTATGTTCATGAACCTATAACCTCAAGATACTTGAATTTTTGAATATAAATTATAAAAAAAATCTAACTAAATATTTATATAATTCTGATAGTAAAATTTATGATTTTGTGGTTTTATACGTAATTTTGCTAAATAAGGTGTATGCTTCAATAGTAAAAGTTAAAATTTCATTGCTTGTGAATATATTTACTTATCAAATTATGTATGTGCATACATTGACTAGATGAATACATTTGCCACGGGTCGTTAATCCTCGATATACATCGCATGGAATTATTGTAATTAATCCTGGATATTAAAAAGAAAGAGAGAATATTAAAATTATCCAGTAATATATTAAATAGAATTGAAAATAGTTTGAAAGTATATAAAATTATAAATATTTATATACAGTCGATTCCGCTTAATTGGGACAGCCGATTATTAGGGACAAATCATAAAGAACGGACACAAAACCGAGCTCAATCGGGACATCCCGATTAAGTGGAATAGACTATATATAAAAAGATACATTCAGTAGTAAATAGAGAGATAAAAATTGAAAAAGTTAATTCTATTTAATTACATTTATTTGAAAAATAAACAAAATATTTTATTGTCCCAAAGGATTATTGACCGTAGTCTTTCCTCCCAAAATAATCATTTATCATTAATTAAAGCAAAATGTTGTCGAAGAAATTAAAATGAAAAATTCGTGCATCTACAGTACAATTTTTTTATGCAGAGCTTAATGTAATAACTTTTAACGTTGTATAATAGAGGGAAGAGCATAATGTTTCGTAAGTATTTATTAGAGATATCTATTTAAAACATGGCTGGAAAACTGGATTAAAACTATAGTAAATTAAATCACTTGCAACGGCTTTAAATAAATTACATGTACACATTTATATAACAAAGATATAAAAAAATATATATGCAACAACAACAAAAAAAACTAGGAAATGCGCTTCATACGGCAGATTTAATAACACGTTTGGGAACAGTAAAATTTTTTGAATCAAAACCAGTGTGTACATTATTTCACATTGCATACACCCAAAGGACCGTTTTTTTTGCACAACCCCCGATCACATTTAAATATAAATTGTTTCCTTATTAGAAACACCCACTCGTACTCTTTTATCGCATCCACCCTACAAAAAAAATGTGTATATTGTATATGAGTGTACATAAAACGGAGCAGCACCCTCTTCAGATTTATTGAAACTTTAATTCTGCACCAAAAAAAAACTCACTGATAATAATGATTTTAATCGTTTTTGTTTATGAAACTCGAGAAAAAAATCGCCTCAAGGGATTTTTTTTTAGTACTAATATGAAATATGTTAGCTTCACAAAAATTGTTCTTCTCTAATGGATACACTTTTTTTTTGTATATAATGAATATACTTTATTGTTTATTTTATGTAATATATAATTGTACTTTTATGAAAAAATAAATGAATTTCTAATAAAAATTGATTAATTTTTAATAAAAAATTAAAAATAATAACTAATTATTTCATTTATTAAAAAAAAAATTGCTTGTTATAAAAGTTTGTAGCAGTTTATGAAACGGCGTTTTTTTCAATGAATTTGTTTGTTTTCCTTTTATTTAGTTATTTGATTGCCTGATTGCGTGTTAACATTTTTTCTAGTGTATTTTATATATTATTTCATGGTAATCGCCTAATCGATCTCATATTTTATTACCGACAAATATTGCATGCATTTAAGATTCAATTATTGAAAATATTTGTAACAGTTTTTTATGTAAATTTCTCTCCGAATTAACAACAAAAAATATATCATTATAAATTTATAACATAAAACCTATAGGTAATAAATAAAAAAAAATAATAATTTATGATTTTCTTTTTGGAATATATTGGAAAGTAACTTTATTTCATACAAATTATCATAAACATATTTATTTGATGATTTATTCCATTTATTGCGAAGATTTGCATTTACATGAGAAAACAGGAATACCACAGACAAGACTGATTCACATGTTCGACTAATCACAGAAATAGATGAAATGGAGATGCGAAACGGCATCGCTCTTAATGACTTCTTGCCATTTCCTATCCGTTTATCATATTTATCAAATACATTTGATTTCGATTAAATACGGTACATAATAAATTTCTGGTATTTCCTTAAAGGCCTTTAATGAAGCACGGCTCCAATCAAAGGCAATTTCCTCAGTATAAATTCACCGCAGCGAATCAAATTACCTGCAAATTACAACTGTTACTCTTTCCTTCTTTTTTTTCAACTGCGTTTCTCGATAAAAATATGCGTTAATTACAAATATACAAACAGGGGCGGATAAAAATATGCGTTAATTACAAATATACAAACAGGGGCGGATTTGGACATGGTCTTTAGTTCAACCAAAAAATCAAATAAACACAAATGGTTGACAACCCTCAAACACTATTAGGGCCCAAAGAGTGTTAACCAAGGGCCCCAGTGTAAATTCGTGGCTTTCTAACAATGTCAGTAGAGGGCCCCAAACAGAGTTAACCAAAGTTCCGTCCCTGCATACAAAAACAGATTTAGCATGCATGAAATATCAATACCACCGATGCAATAATTGAATAATTTATTTAATGGCGTTTAAATTGGTATTGAATATAATATCATTAGACTTGAAAAATGAGGAACATGATCAATACGATTCGTAAATATTTCAAATTAAATTTTCGTCCGTATGCGATTGTTGCAATACTGCAAATTAGTACGAACGTTCGGAAAATCGATTTCGTTCACAACAATTTAGTTTTCAGTTGTGCAATGCGTGTGTATGTGAGAGTTGTTTTTGTTGTTGTTAGTTTGCCCTCTTCCTTCCCCCCATTACATCAATTAATTCTAAAATGGCCGGTATTCATATTATATTACGGAATTAATTGAGTTTCCATTATTTATTGCCAATTTCGCGTGCACTAATGGTTGCGGTACTTCATAAAGCGCCGTTTTGATTGAATTTGTTGTTTTCCTTTCATTTAGTCAGTTCATTAGCGAATTAAGCTTGTTAACGTTGTTTTGCTATGTTTAATGCTCAAACTGAATTAGTTAGTAATTTTTGAAATCGACAATTAAATAATTTAGTTTATAAAAATATATTATTTTTCTATTCATTTGAACTGTGCATTAATTAACTTAATTAAAGCTTTAAAATAGATTAAAAAAATCTGAAATTTAGAAGTGGTAGCGATGGTTGTGATAAATACAAAACGTACACATATAACAGAGGAGATCGTATTTTTT